>NW_027280615.1:22500-86573 GCF_046629955.1 Centroberyx affinis | reverse complement strand
TTCACCAGAAACTAGAAATAACCGCCTCACGGTTGTATGCCTCCGCCAATAAACTTTGTTTTATCATTGCAAGGACAGTCTTTATTTATTGAACATATATGATTAATGTGATTATTAGGTCAACTTAAAGGATTTTGGTGTCTGCAAAAGTAAGTGACAGCACTTCCACCGTTTTTGTAGAATGACCCAAGATGGTTTTCTCAGCTACAGTGGTAAGCAAAACATTATGATGTCACAGTGACCTTTGAACTTTTGGATATAAAATATCATCACTTCATCTTCATTTTATCCTATTAGACATTTGTGTGAAATTTTGTCATAATTAGCGTATGAATTCTTGAGTTATGGCTAAAAAAAACGTCTTTTGTGAGGTTGACCTTTGACCTTTGACCACCAAATTCTAATCAGTTCATCCTTGAGTCCAAGTGGACGTTTGTGCCAAATTTGAAGAATTTCCCTCCAGGCGTTCCTGAGATATCGCGTTCACGAGAATGGGACGGATGGAATTGGACAGTGAAACCAGAAATGTTTAGAATATTTTCACTGACAAGTTGTGACATGAATGAATTGGAAAGTAACTCATCACCAGACAGTCAGACAGACAGGCAGACAGACAGGCAGACAGACAGGCAGATACACAGACAGACAGGCAGAGACGGACGGTAAGTCATGATGTCAACTCTGATCTCACTTACAGCACACACACACACACACACACACACACACACACACACACACAGGGTGGGTAGGGGTGAGCTGAGGGCGGTGTGGCGTAGCAGCTTGACCGTTGCTTTAAACAATCTGCAGAGTCATGCTTACACAGAGAGAGAGAGAGAGAGAGAGAGAGAGAGAGAGAAGAGAGAGAGAGAGAGAGAGAGAGAGAGAGAGAGAGAAAAGGGAGGGGGGTAATGAGAGGGAAACTGCGAGAAGAGGGAAAAGAAGGAAGATAGAGTAGGACAGGGCAGAGAGAAAGGTTGAGAGAGGTAAGAAATGTGGAGGGAGAGAGAGACCAAAGAGGGGAAAAAAAGGGCAGAGAGAGAGAGAGAGAGAGAGAGAGAGAGAAAAGTTGGGAGAGAGATAAAGAGGTTACATAAGAGCTGCGCAGGCTGGCGGCGAGCCCAGACTAGACTCTGTTTCACAGGCAGCGGGTTTATTAGAGAGCACACACACACACACACACACACACACACACACACACACACACACACACACACACACACACACTCACACACTGTAACTGCCCTGGACACAGGCCTACTGGCCCACTTTCTACATGGAGCGGACTTCACAGTGTAATCGATTTTCCTTCTGGGTTTTTTTTGTCATAATGGCCAAATATGTTTTCCAGTAAAAGGTAACTAAGGAAACTAAGGCTGAGTTTACAGTTCTGCAGCATGACTCACCTGCTCTGTTCCACACTGTGACTGCACACAATGTGTACTGCTGCTGCATGTGACTGTACTGTATATCCTGTGTACTTTGTGTCATGTCAATTTTATCAGCCTAAATGTAGGCTAAATGTAGTTTAAATGTAGGCTAAATGTAGGCTAAATGTAGTTTAAATGTAGTCTAAATGTAGTTTAAATGGAGTTTAAATGTAGTCTAAATGTAGGCTAAATGTAGTTTAAATGTAGGCTAAATGTAGTTTAAATGTAGTCTAAAAGTAGTCTAAATGTAGTTTAAATGTAGTCTAAAAGTAGTCTAAATGTAGTTTAAATGTAGTCTAAAAGTAGTCTAAATGTAGTTTAAATGTAGTCTAAAAGTAGTCTAAATGTAGTTTAAATGTAGTCTAAAAGTAGTCTAAATGTAGTTTAAATGTAGTCTAAATGTAGGCTAAATGTAGGCTAAATGTAGTTTAAATGTAGTCTAAATGTAGTCTAAATGTAGTTTAAATGTAGTCTAAAAGTAGGCAAAATGTAGTCTAAATGTAGGCTAAATGTAGTCTAAATGTAATTTAAATGTAGTCTAAATGTAGGCTAAATGTAGTTTAAATGTAGTCTAAATGTAGGCTAAATGTAGTTTAAATGTAGGCTAAATGTAGTTTAAATGTAGTCTAAATGTAGTCTAAATGTAGTTTAAATGTAGTCTAAATGTAGTTTAAATGTAGTCTAAATGTAGTTTAAATGGAGTTTAAATGTAGTCTAAATGTAGGCTAAATGTAGTTTAAATGTAGGCTAAATGTAGTTTAAATGTAGGCTAAATGTAGGCTAAATGTAGTTTAAATGGAGTTTAAATGTAGTCTAAATGTAGGCTAAATGTAGTTTAAATGTAGGCTAAATGTAGTTTAAATGTAGTCTAAAAGTAGTCTAAATGTAGTTTAAATGTAGTCTAAAAGTAGTCTAAATGTAGTTTAAATGTAGTCTAAATGTAGGCTAAATGTAGTCTAAATGTAGTTTAAATGTAGTCTAAATGTAGTTTAAATGTAGGCTAAATGTAGGCTAAATGTAGTTTAAATGTAGTCTAAATGTAGTTTAAATGGAGTTTAAATGTAGTCTAAATGTAGGCTAAATGTAGTTTAAATGTAGGCTAAATGTAGTTTAAATGTAGTCTAAAAGTAGTCTAAATGTAGTTTAAATGTAGTCTAAAAGTAGTCTAAATGTAGTTTAAATGTAGTCTAAATGTAGGCTAAATGTAGGCTAAATGTAGTTTAAATGTAGTCTAAATGTAGTCTAAATGTAGTTTAAATGTAGTCTAAAAGTAGGCAAAATGTAGTCTAAATGTAGGCTAAATGTAGTCTAAATGTAATTTAAATGTAGTCTAAATGTAGGCTAAATGTAGTTTAAATGTAGGCTAAATGTAGTTTAAATGTAGTCTAAATGTAGTCTAAATGTAGTTTAAATGTAGTCTAAATGTAGTTTAAATGTAGTCTAAAAGTAGGCTAAATGTAGTTTAAATGTAGGCTAAATGTAGTTTAAATGTAGTCTAAATGTAGTTAAAATGTAGGCTAAATGTAGTCTAAATGTAGTTTAAATGTAGTCTAAATGTAGTTTAAATGTAGGCTAAATGTAGTCTAAATGTAGTTTAAATGTAGTCTAAATGTAGTTTAAATGTAGTCTAAATGTAGGCTAAATGTAGGCTAACTGTAGTCTAAATGTAGTTTAAATGTAGGATAACTGTAGTCTAAATGTAGTTTAAATGTAGGCTAAATGTAGTCTAAATGTAGTTTAAATGTAGTTTAAATGTAGTTGAAATGTAGTCTAAATGTAGTTTAAATGTAGGCTAAATATTGTGTAGTTTGTGTATTGCATTGTCCTGTTGCATTGTGGTCCTGAAGGAATGCATTTTGTTCCTCTTTGTGCTGTATGTGGTTGAGTGACAATAATTGTGCTTGACCTGACTTCATCTGTTTCTCTGTTTTAACAAATCTGTCCTGAAGGTTTTTTTCACTCTGTGTTCTCCAGCTCCAGACTGAAGCTCCTCAGACTGACGTGTTTTACTGTCTGCTGTCACAACCGCTCAACCTGATCTAGTAACCTGCTTCTTCTTCTTCTTCTTCTACTTCTTCTTCTTCTCCACATCACTCTGTGCTGGAGGAGCTGGATGAGAGGAGATCGATTTGAGTGGCACCTCCTCTCCTCTCTGTCACCACTGAACAATAAATTCAGCTCAACATTTCTGAAAACAATCTTTTTGCCAACTAACATTTCCAGCAGCAGTAATGACTGGGAAACTTCCAAAATCCACCGGTCACTAAAATGGAACCACTTTCACTATTTACATGCAAGGTTTTACATGCAAAACATACAATAAGCTCATAAAATATGTTGCATTGTTAGAGTTTAAACTCCCCAACAGTATGCAGCAGTTACTTTGAATGAAGTATGTGCGTGTGTGTGTGTGTGTGTGTGTGTGTGTGTGTCCCTGAACCTGAAATATTCTCCATCAGACTTGCCAAACCAGTAATAAGCAGCTATCAACAGCTGTATACCAACAATGACACCGCACTTTTCCTTTCTGTGCATGTGTGTGTGTGTGTATGTGTGTGTGTGTGTGTGTGTGTGTGTGTGTGAGAGAGAGAGTGTGCACAGTGCAGCAGGTTCATTTGCTATGATGCAAGTCTCAGTCATACACACACACACACACACACTGCTGGGATGATGTAACATGCTGCGGTCAAGCAGATCAGGCTGTATGTGGATTTGCATACACTAGACCAGTAGATCTGTCACACACACACACACACACACACACACCTCTGATCTCATTGTTTATATAACACAAATATGATCTAGTAACACATGCAGAAACCTAACTACTACAGTATATTCTCACACACACACACACACACATAATAAAAGTGATGTGCTTTACTGCCAGTTGACTACAAATCCTTTAAGACCTTTAAGACCTGGAAATGTGGAAATGGATTCAAGACCAAACTAAATGAGCACAGATCTGTCAGTTCCAGCCTGTTTCTGACTGAACTAACCTGACAGCAACAGTAGAAGAAGAGCTGGGTAGTTAGCATGAGCAGCGATAGCCGCCATGACTGAACAGACAGAGAAGAGAGAAACTCAAACTGCATCAACAGAAAACCCAAGCTCCGCCCCCACACTGTTTGATTGACAGGTGGCCAATCAAACACCACAGTGAGGCTGAGGGACGATCCACGCTGACGTTCACCTGATGTGTTTCTGATGTGTCGCTTCTTTCTTTTCTTCCTGTTTTCCTCCATTGTTGTTGTTGCTGCGACTTCTAGCCTCACCTTGATAGACACAACTGGCCCCGCCCACAAGACACGCCCACAGGAAGTAGTTTACACCCCCCCCCCCCCCAAAACGACCTGACGTCACTGAAAAGCCAGTTTCAGACAAACACAGGAATTTAGGGCTGAACACACAGCCTGACATGAATGTAGAATGTATTTTTATTTTATTTTAACGCCAACAAATCCGCCACACTGCAGCTTTAACTTGACCGTAACACACTGATGTTTCAAAACGCTCTGCTTTGCTAAACGCTGACCTGAGATCAGCCTCACTGCCGCTGACCGGCCCATCTGTCAGCTGTCGGCTAACGAGATTTCAATTAACTCCAGACTGAGGCAGAGCGTCTGTCAGACTGTGAAGCAGCTGAGGACAGAGAAACTAATGCTGGCCCACTCCCACTCCGGACTAGAGCTGAACAATTAATCGAAATTTTATCGAAATCGCAATATTTTCAAATCGCAGGAGGCGCAATATTTGTTAAAGGTGAAATGTGTCAAAATAGCATTTTAAAGTAAATATTGTGGTGCTGCAGAGATGTCCTGGCCTACACATCATATTCTACAGACTTAAGAAAACATCTTTGTTTGGTACAGATCCCCGCAAAAATCACACCACAATCATTTTAATACGTTTTCCAATGAAAATGAGAATAATGAAGTAAAAATTATCATTCCCTCTAATGTCGCAAAGCATATCGCAATTGTAATATCAGTCAAAATAATCGCAACTAGATATTTTTTCAAAATCGTTCAGCCGTCCTTGTGTCTGTCTGTCTCTGTAGGACTACAACTGAACAATTAATTGATCTAAATCTCAATATGAACTTCTGCAATTTCCAAGGAAGGAGAAGTTTGAGAATCAAAACCTTTCATCAGACTCAAACCCAGTAAATCTGCACACTCACAACATGTTTTTTAACATAAATCACTTTTCTTTAAACAATTTTAAAGTTCTAAAATTTATGATAAGAAAAACTGACAGGAAAAGAATCGCAGTTTAAATAGCAGTGGCAATATTCTGTCAAATAATCCCAATTTGATTTATTTGTCAGTGTCTTTCAGCTCTAACCTCATTTCAGTCTTTATTCCCTAGCAGTTCTCCGTCATCCAGGATCACTCCAGGGTCACAGCAAGATTATCAGGGCGCTGTGACCTTTGACCCTTCACCTCCTCACTGTCGGTTGCTTGTGCTGTTGGAGTTCATTCTACCGCTGCACTCAAGAAAGTCGGCTAATTTCCTGAAATGAACAAATGTAAACTGTGGAAGACAGGCAGACTGGCAGACTGGCTTATAAACCACCAGTAGACCTATACTAACCCTGTGGTTCTCAAAGTGGGGTCTGGGGCCTTCCAGAGGTCCTTAGGGGGGCTCCAGAGGGTCCCCAGTAAAAAATGAGGAACAGTTTAAATTGAATTCACTAGAAAAGAGAGTCTCCAGTTAGAGAAAGTATAAGGAAGACGATTCAGTTCCCAGCAGGATCAGATCAGCTGATTCAACACCTGAGGTCTTTACATATGAATTAGGCTCTGTTGGGTGTCCTAACCTATTGCTTTTGTGTGATTGGACAGTGAGAGTCTGTCTCTCTGCCTGCCTGTCTCTCTCTCTCTGTCTGTCTGTGTGTCTGTCTCGCCTCTTTCTAGTCTTTTCTGTCTGTCTGTCTGCATCATGTGTTTCCCACCCGGCGTGTGATGTAAGAAACCGGCCACCGCGCTGCTGCACCACTCGCATAACATGATACCGACTCATTAGTAACATACACACAGTAGCGCGCGCTCGTACACACACACACACACACACACACACACACACACACACACACACACACTGCTGGATGAATGAAAGCCCGTTGGAATAGGGGAAGGATAGTACTCACGGATATTTCTGCAGGAGAAGCGGTCCACTCCTCTCCTCTCCTCCTTCACAGAAGAAGAGTTTTTCAGCAGACAGAAAGATGAATCTCTCTCTCTCTCTCTCTCTCTCTCTCTCTCTCTCTCTCTCTCTCTCTCTCTCTCCAGCAGTCTGTGTGTCACTCCGTCATTTTCTAATCTTATTCTCCTCTTTATTCTCTTCCGCACGTGTGCAGCGGTGTCGCTCTGCTCGCCGAGCCGCACGGTCAGACCTTTTATAACACTGTAGTGCGTCCGGCCCGCCGACCAATCAGCGCTCACCCTGCTCTGGCCTCACGAGCGAAGATCGTGTGTGTGCGCGAGATGGATACACAGATTGTCATTGCGTCACACAGAAAGAGGTGGCTAGTCTCAAGTGGATTGTGTGTGATTTAATAGAATTGATGGGTGCAAATTTAGTTGATATGAAATCCAAACCCCAGTCATGACCTTTGACCCTAAAAACACACAAAAAGTAGTTACTGTTTTTTTGTTTTTTTGCATTTGTAGTCGGAAATGCAGAACTGTCAGCTTATATCTTTATGTATATTATTTTCTCTTTTATTTGTAATTTTTTGTTCATTTATTTCATTCCGATTATTTTTCATGTATAATAATTTTTTTAAAATATATTTATATCACTTACATACCTACTTACATCCTACTCCTATCTGCTTATCCACTATTTTCATATTGTATGTATATTTGCTAGCTATCACTAACAAGCTGACATTATCTAAACACTAAATCAATCAGATGGATCAGTGATGAAACGATCAGTTCAGTCAGAAACAGACAGAAATTAACCGTCTGTTCAATTCTGTTGAGAAGGACAGAAACAATATGGTCGCTTTCAATATGGCCGCCAGAGAAGGGGGGGGGGTTACATCACCTGAAAGAACTCTACATATTGATAATTGTGTGCTGTTGTGTGTGTGTGTTGTAACATCAGTGTAGTTCTGTGGTGTAGAACAAACATCAGAGTGTGATTTTGGTGCGTGGAAGCGGAGGCAGAGTGGGAGGTCTTTGTTTCTGCCCCTCTATTCGCAGAGCAGAGCCGTACACAGCAGCAGCTCGGCCACACACACAGACTGCTGCTGCACGCTCACATCTCTGACCAACTATTTTACAGACTTACTGACTAAATAATAATAAATTCAATGTAAGGGCGTCTTTCTCAGACCCAAGGACACTTTACATAGTTCAACAAATCTGGAAAAACTGCATTAAAAACTGTGAAAATGTAAATTATTATGATTATTATTACTTATTTATTAATATGTTATTATTTGATTATGATATTGTTTTACACTCTTTACACTTTTTTTTTATCATGTGGTGACTTCTTTTCACATGTTTTGATTTATTTCATGAATATGATGTTTGCTTTTATTTGATTGTTAAAGAGATTTTTTAAATTCTGCTTTCATTGAAGTTTAAAGTTCTATAAAATGTACAATTTATTATAATTATTGTTATTATCATTATTATTGTTGTTTTTATATGCCTATGTGCCTGTTTGCTTTTATGTTATGCATTTTCTTCATGATCCTGCGGTGCAAATCAGGATTTATTGTAATATAATATATTGGTATTACCTTTTTTTTTTTTTTAAATCTTGTTGTACCTTTTTGTCTTAATTTATATCATGAGTATGACACTGAGTATGAGTATGATGTTTTTATTTGATTGTTAATGCTGTTATTTAAAAAGTAGGCTACTACACAAATAAAGTTTATATTCTTCTTCATCTTCTTCTTATTATTATTATTATTATTATCATTCTACTTCTTCTTCTTCTTCTTATCATTATCATTATTATTATTATTATTATTATTATTATAATTATTATCATCATTATTAGTAGTAGTAGTGTTACAGCTCTATACCAGAGGCAGCAGCTCTCCCAGCTCGTGTCTCTGTGCGGCTCTGCTGCTGCGGCTCTTTCCACCATGACGCAAGAGGCTGATCTGATGAGCGCTAACCGCTGCGTTGCTTTTCTCATCGCTTCAGGTGCTCATTGGCTGACCGGCGCCACACTAAAGGTAAGGAGCCAATCAGTGACGAACAGGCGGTGTAGATATGGAAACGTGCTGAAACGCAGAACGATGACGACAGACTGAGGGGTTTATGTAATTTAATTTAAACAAAACTCCTCCCTCCCTTCTCTCTTGACTGTGAGAGTGAAAAGGCTTTTGTTGCTCTGGATACATTTTATATTTTAGGCATTTATCTGACTTTCATCCACAGTGACTTACAGTGAATACAGCAGTAGAATAAGCTTCAACTCCTAGATCAGCAACATTACGAGCAACCAGTAGTAAAGAGGTCAAAGGTCAAGAGAGAGAAAATATTCCTGTGAGCCTGTTTGTGTGTTTTCATGTATTCATCCATTCATTCATATTTATCGCAACATTATGATTTATTTAAGAGGGCAACTTGTTTTCTCTGAGCATTTGACAAGAAAGGAGTTGAACTTGAACTCCATTGTTAGATTGATTGACAGGATTGTCTTCTGTTGTTCTCCAAAAAAAAAAGTTCATTTTTATAACCACAAAACAAAAAAAAAACAATATTATTGATTGTTGCTCTTATTTGTGATCATTCTGGATCAATCACCTGCACTGTGCACTATGACATCATCATGGACCAACCACCTGCACTATGACATCATCTTGGACCAATCATGTACATTATGACATAATCCTGGACCAATCATATACATTATGACATCATCCTGGACCAATCATATGCATTATGACATCATCCTGGACCAATCATATACATTATGACATAATCCTGGACCATTACTATATTTGTATTGACTTCATTCATTCCCCAACCTTAACCTTAAAGGAACAGTCCACCCTAAACCACTTTAACTCTGTTAAAACAGCTGTTGGTGATGTACTTTTCATTCTGGCTCCATTCAGTAGTTAGTTGTGTCTTCCTACAAATATCCTGGAATATGGTTGGATGAAAAGCTTCCTTTCAAAACCCATATTGAAAAACTAATAAAAAAGTTGCGTTCAACATTGGGGTTCCTTTTTAGAAACAGGGCTTGTTTTGATTTTAACAGTAGGAAGGCAATTGTTCAGTCTGCATTTTTGTTTGTATTAGATTATGGTGATGTTATTTATATGAATGCCTCTGCCTCTTTCATAGTGCCTTGTGTTTTATCACGGGAGATGCCTACCGAACTCATCACTGTATTCTGTATCAAAGTGTTGGTTGGTCCTCCCTGGGAGCCAGGAGGAAGGAGCATTGTTTATATTTTTTTATTTATAAAGGACTTTTAAACAAATTGCCACCTTATCTGTCATCGCTTTTAACTATTAGACAAATAGGCTATCCCACTCGCTCCCAAGAGTGGCTGACCCTGCGCTGCCATTGGCCAGGACAGACTTGGGGGTTCTGCTTTTACTGTTTTTGCGCCTTGTGTTTGGAATAAAGTCTAGGACTCACTGAGACTGGACCACCTCATTCCAACTGATGCGTTTAAGTTCTTTTTTTTCTGTAACAAAATGTCTGTATTGGTGTTTTTATTGTTTCAATTTCTTGTTGTGTATTCAGGGCACTAGCATAAGAGACTTGTCTCAGTGAGTTTCCCTGATTAAATAAAGGATAAATAAAAATTCATCAATGTTGTTTCACTTGTTTGACTTACAAGTTATTGAAGGTCAAAAGACAAATCAAATATCAAACTAACTTCAAACAAACTACTCCAGTGTTTCACCCACAGGTGAATACAAGCAGGAGACTCTGTGGATTCAGCTCATTGCTGCTGGTCTGCTGTCTGTACATCTCCACATGGCAGACATGACCTGATGCACAGAGAGCGATTCACATCAATACACTGACCAACCTTTGATTTTGTGCCTCTGTATGGGAAACACTGCAGCTCACAGTAAAGACGCCCTCTAGAGGCCATCTGACAAAGCGACAGGTGTCTGACTGGCTGACTGACTGACTGACTGACTGACTGACTGACTGACTGGCTGGTTGGCTGGCTGGCTGGCTGACTGACTGACTGGCTGGCTGGCTGACTGGCTGGCTGGCTGGCTGGCTGGCTGGCTGGCTGGCTGGCTGGCTGGCTGGCTGACTGGCTGGCTGGCTGGCTGGCTGGCTGGCTGGCTGGCTGGCTGGCTGGCTGGCTGGCTGACTGACTGACTGACAGGCTGAATGACTGACCTGAATTTAGCTCCTGTTGCCCTCGGCTGCGCACACCTCATCACTAAATAACTCCTGGAATGTATTGAACATCAGTGGAAGACACACACACACACCACACACACACACACACACACACACACACACACACACACACACACATTGGCTTCATGTTTCACAACATGGTATATGATGAAACTTCTTTGACTCCTGTGAAGACATCGAGTTGCTGCAGCAGCAAATGCAACAGGATTCAGCAGAGGCAGACAACAATAGAACACAAGCACCAAATAGAATCTAAAATAAGCAATAAAACAGTAAAAAGCAATCAAAATAGAATATAAACAATGGTGGAATTATATAACCCCAACATGTAAAGTAGACTGCATGGGTGGAAAGTATGGGAAAGATTATGGATTACTCACATGGATTTACTTTCAGTTCCTTACAGATGTTACCAGCAGTCAATTTCTTACTTTAATATGGGTTATAAAATATGTCCTATATCCAAAGATATAAGAACTTATGAACATAACATGATAAAAACATAAAAATATCAACATGTATAGAGTATGAAACAGTACAGGAGGAGTGTGGGAAACTGGAGAAAGCAGATATGTGAATTTACAGCAATTTCAGCAAAACATATGATGTGCAGATGTGGCGTGGCATGCTGTAAAAACCATACGCTGAACCAGACACTTTCACTGAACAGATGTGACAGCATGTACAGAATGTGCTGAGAGTTTGTGCTCCGCCTCTCAGCCACAACGAGTTTCTACTTCAGCAGCAGGGTTTTAACTCTGCTGGATCTGGACTAGGCTGTGGCGGTGGAAATGACCGCATCACTGTGACTTTAACGCTGCGATATGCAAACTCCATAATGTTCTCTCTCGGTTGTTGAGGTTTTAAAGCTGCATTCCACACTAAAAACAGGCGAGCAGCACTCTCACTGTCTGGATCGACATGACCCCCGTCCTTTATAGTCTGCTTCCAGACTCCTGAACCTCGTCCCTCCACTCCTCAGATTTTGTCGAGCGATTCGAGAGTCTGGTGTTTCCCTCGTCAACAATCGAGCCGATAAGCACCTTTGTGGGCGGGACTAAAGTTTGAAGCGTTTGTACAATGGTTTTTCATTGCCGTTTCTGCAAAGTAGATTTGTTGAAATCACCAAATCACACAAAGTAAAAAATTTTAGCCGCACTGCCATAGCTCCTGTGTAGAATTCTGTATTGTTTAAAAAAAACAAAGTTTCAACAGCAACACTATTCGCATCTTTAACCAACAAATTGTCTTTTCAAAGACAATATTTTCACCAGACATTTGACAGATGTTCTTTTTTTGAGGGGCATTTTGCCTTTATTGGATTGTTCAAAGTAGAGAGAGACAAGAAAGACTGGGAGAGAGCGATGACATACAACAAAGGTTGCAGGCCGGTCTCAATCCCAGGACGTTACATGGGAAGCACCTTAGACCACTGAGCCATCTGGACACCCCATGGACCACATTCTTGGTCAGTTGGTAAATGTCTGCTAACCATGGATGTAGAGGCTGACTGGCTGCAGCATCATGTGACTGAAGTGACGTCAGAGCGGACGGATAAGTCAGTCTCTAGTGATTGGTTTGGGGAAAATCAACCCCCCCCCACACACACACACACAGAAAACGACTGAGGAGGAGGAAATCTCAGCTGAATAATGGAGTGGAACCAGATGGATATTCAGCCTGAAGATCACTACTACATCAAGACTACATCCTTTACCAAGTCATGTATTAAAGACTTGACTGAACTAGTGCTCACTCAGTCTCTTAAAGGATAAGTCTGGCGGTTTTGTTCCCTGTAGGTCTTGGACCCACAGACAGTATTGTCTCCAGAGTCAGCTGTCAGTTGAAACAGCGAGCTCTGCTGCCTCTCGGGCCAATAATGAGTCCAAATGGGGTTTGACAGTGGGAGGATTATCCAAGCAGCCAACGTCTGCTAAAATGGACCAGTGCTCAATAAGAACTTTTGAAAATTCCTTCTACCTGCAATCTAGGGGGAGAGTGATGGGTTGCAAATTTATTTATGAGAGCGTATCTATGTTCCCAGGGTCCTATGTTCCCAAGGTCCTATGTTCCCAGGGTCCTATGTTCCCAAGGTCCTATGTTCCGAGGGTCCTTCCCAGGGTCCTATGTTCCCAAGGTCCTATGTTCCCAGGGTCCTATGTTCCGAGGGTCCTTCCCAGGGTCCTATGTTCCCAAGGTCCTATGTTCCCAGGGTCCTATGTTCCCAAGGTCCTATGTTCCCAGGGTCCTATGTTCCTAAGGTCCTATGTTCCCAAGGTCCTATGTTCCCAGGGTCCTATGTTCCCAAGGTCCTATGTTCCCAGGGTCCTATGTTCCTAAGATCCTATGTTCCCAGGGTCCTATGTTCCCAGGGTCTTATGTTCCCCAGTTGAATATTCTGTTAACACACATTAACCCTCCTATTGGATTTGGGTCAAATTTGACCCGTTTCAAGTTAAAATATTTCATAAATATTATCCAGTTTTTTATTGGAACAAGGCTTCAAAACAGCTATATAAACACAACAAAACCAATGGTTATCATTTTATTTGAACCCTAAGTCTCTAACCCTAACCCTAGAACTGATAAAAAGCCCCTCTGTTCTGTGAAACAGTTGTGGTCAGAGCTCTGGGCAAACATCTACACACAACCAACCTAACCCTGGAACTGGGGAACATAGGACCCTGTGAACATAGGACCCTTTGTCATGTTCCCATTATGTGCCATATAAATCTGGGGAACATAGGACCCTGGGAACATAGGAATGACTCCATGTCGATGTGGGACATGGATGAACAAGGACAACAACTATTTGTACAATAAACACAACTGATGAGTCCCTGAAATTCACTTTCTGGACATTTTAATAATGAGGGAGGGCAGTGACAGTAAGACAGATCTGTACAGAAAACCTACAGACAGAAACTGACTCCTTCAGGCTTACCGTGTCCTGGTGCTTCGTGGCCCGGGGCAGACGCCATGTGCTTCTCATGCTGTGGGTTTGAATCTGGGCCGGGACCTGGTTTCTTCTGCCTCCGGTCAAATACTCCACACACTCTGGTGGAAAGCGTTTAACCCCTGAGCAGCACAAAACAGGCTCAGTCAGGTACGGCTCACATCTGTTCTGCTTCATCACTCCTGTCCTGCTCAGAAAAAAAATCGACCTTTTCTCTTTGGATCTTATGTCTTTCCCTGCCACTTCTCTATCATCCAGGATCAGTCAAGAGTCTCAGGAATATTTCCTCCATCTATTTATCAGGCTGCTGTGACCTCCGGCACTTGACCTCTTTACTATTGGTTGCTTGTGATGCTGGTGAAAGTATATTGTACTGTTGACCTCATTGGAAGTCAATATGGATAAGAGAGTCAGGAAAAAGAAAAAGAAATTCAAACGCAATGTGATTTTAATCTGTTACATCTGTACTCATTAAAATATCACGTGAAAGCAACGCTGTATGGAAGTCCAGGAAGTCGGAATTTCCCATCAACACATGAACGCAGCATGATAGTTATGGCTAAAAAAACCCCCGATAAAATCATGTAATGGTGGAAATCCCAGATCCACAAATATGATAACTTTATTACCTCCACCAAGGAGGTTATGTTTTCGGTTTGTTTGTTTGTTTGTCTGTTAGCAGGATTACGGAAAAACTACCGGGCTGATTTTCATGAAACTTCGTGCAGCATGGGCCAAGGAAGAACCCATTACATTTTGGAGCGGATCCGGATCCGACTCACGAAATTTGCATATCATAGCAGACTGGACTATTGGCCTTGGCAGAGGTCTGCGCTCTCCCAGTGCCCTTCTATATAACTCCTTTAACAACAGAATTTACAAAGTGTTTTGACAGTCAAAATAAAGCAGAATACTCTGTGAAATTGTGAAACAGGAATTAAGACAGAGGAGGAGAAGAGCAACATTCAAATCAATAAGAACAAGGATAACTGTAATATAAAAAACAAAATAAATACTAAGAACCAAATGAAATAAAAATAAGATAAAGTTAAGATAAAAAGATTTCAGCACCAGATTTTAGCCAAATTTTTCTTTAGATTTTAGACATCTTGCTAATAGACAGACAGACAGACAGACAGACAGACAGACAGATAGACAGATAGATAGATAGATAGATAGATAGATAGATAGATAGATAGATAGATAGATAGGAAAGGGAATATTACAGGAATATTTGTTGCATCTTTTGCCCGGACTTCATGAAAATCATCAGCTTCACTAATCACATTGAATGCATATAACTGCCTGTTGTGTAAAAAAAAAAAATGATGAAACAGCCGAGAATATTTCACACGGAAAAGAAAAGCAGAAGCTGAGGCAGTTTTCTGTCTGGCTCCTCTCTCTCTCTCTCACATGATCAGCCTTAAGCCCAGGGCCACAGAACACCCAGACAATAGAGGAAGAAGATTTTTTCTTCTTCTGTTGTCAGGGTGCTGTGACCTCTGACCTTGGACCTCCGTACTATTGGTTGCTTGCAGTGCTGGTGAACTAGGAGCTTAAGTTCATTCTGCTGCTGACCTCTTTGGAAGTCGCAATGGAAAAGAGTCCAAAGAAAAGTAGGAACAAAATCCTACCGGACTTGATTGAATGAAGAGTTGAAGACGTTTCTCCACTCGTCCGATTTCCGCCATTTAAAGCTCTATGTGACGTTTCTGTCGTAAAACATTCTCTTTTAATGTCTCTTACGCCAAATCTACACTGGACGCGTCACGACAGCTGTGCATGTTGTTTTAGCTGTGCATTCAAAAGCGTGAAAACAAGAACAAAGCCTCAAAATACACCAATCATTGATATGGGTAAATAAGCCTATATGGAGGCTATATCAACACAAAAGACATTGAATACTTAATTAAAATTTCTCCAGAATGCATCATCAGTGCATCAGTCCATGTTTAATACTTATAATTGAAAGCAAATGGAATAAGGAGACCATCATTCTCAGCTATTGTCTAGACCAGTGGTTCTCAACGTGGGGTCCGGGGACCACCAGGGGTCCTTGAGGGAGTTCCAGGGGGTCCCCAGCAAATTGATGAATTGTTCAACTTCAGCATTTCACTTACAATAAGTTAGAGAATGTAGAAGAATGACTGTTTTGATCATAGTTTCTCTGTTATCTCTCTACCTGCAATACAGATAGTCATGGAATTCAGGACAAAATCATATCTAACAGTAAAAAATATATTCTCAGATTTAGGTCCGAGAGACAAAATCTCATCAAAAAGGGGTCCGTGGCTCTAATGTGGACTAAACTAGGGGTCCTTGATATGAAAAAGGTTGAGAATCACTGGTCTAGACTATAGGCTTTATATTATCCCCACAGATCTCGAATGGATAGAACGGTCTTTCCCATTCAAATCAATGCACTGGGACCTCGTTTCCCAATAACGATCTCTCTTAGAGGTAAAGAGTGTTTCTAAGTGTGATCCTACGCAGGCTCGTTCATTACCTGCAATTAAAATTGGGTCATTAACTATTCAGGGCTTCGGCTCCGAAAAGGGCAACAAATGTCCATAAAATGACTCTATACAGCTCGTGTCGTATAATCCAAGTCTTCTGACGCCATACGATCGCTCTGTTAGTGGGAAAATTTGATCAATTACTTCACGAAAATCGAGTCAATCGAGAGGGAGGTCGTGCACACAAAGCTTGCACGGCCTCGCAAGGTTTGGTAATTCCTGGTAAGTTGTATGAAGAAAAAAAACACTAGATAGAGCTAGATAATGACTGAATTTAAATTTTTGGGTGAACTATTCCTTTAGGTTATGTGTTATTGTGCAAATACATCAAAGAGGCGGCTAAACAAAAATGAAATACTCAACAGAAACAATTGTATATCCTTTGAATCGCCACAGAGACTTAATTTAAATCACCTGTAAAGCTTACAGCCGACTGTTATAATGCAACAGGCGTACAGCATGTTCCTGGGTTTAATGTTGATGCATGCTTTTGTCTTTTCTGTTGCTCCAGATACTTGCCCTTGAGCAAAAATTAATAACTAGCCTCAGATTCATATCAAAGCTTTTGCTCTCTGATCAAGACAGCTGTCAGCTTTAATGACACACTGTTCAGATGCACAGCAGCCTACAGGACAGGTTTCACTGCATGTCAAATAGTCATTGAACATTATTTTGAAATGAAAATATTGTTCCGGGGCGCCCTGGTGGCTCACCGAGTAGGGCGCGTACCATTTGGCTCAGGCCTTCCCGCAGCGACCTGGGTTCAAATCCGACCTGTGGTCCTTTGCTGTATGTCCTCCCCTTGCTCTCTCTCCCATACCCTCCTGTCTTTCTTTCTCACTATATATCTCAAATAAAGCATAAAATGCCAAAAAAAAGTAAATCTAAAAAAAAGAAAATATTATTCCCCTCTCTGTCCTCCTCCAGAAGCTCACCACGCTACTGAAAGAAGCTACGGTAACAGATCAAAGACTGTAAATGCAATCTCTGAACCCATCGTCTATCGGTCTGACGACGATTAGACTCTGGGGGCGACAGCCGATATTTCGGGGTTTCCGGTGTAGCCAGCGGACATCCGGGCCAAGACTTCCTCTTCCGTGCGCCGGTCATTGTTTACAGTCCGATTAGCAACTTGAGATGCGAGAGTCGAACGTTTCTCCACACAAAACACAAACATCGATACTTTTTGTAGGTGTTTTAGGTCCGGACGACATTTCGGCTAATCCCTATAAACAGATATCTGCATATGAGACGTCGTCTCTCGACTCCGACTCCATTCTCGCGTCTCAAGTTGCTAATCGGACTGTAAACAATGACCGGCGAGAGGAAGAGGAGAGGAAGTCTTGGCCCGGATGTCCGCTGGCTACACCGGAAACCTCGAAATATTGGCCGTCCCCCCTATAGTCTAATCGTCGTCAGACCGATAGACGATGGGTTCTGAGATTGCCGAAAACGTAACGTCCGACAGAGGCACTTCAGCAGAGCTCTCTCTGTTGTGTGTGACTCTAGCTTCTGGGTAGCAGTGTAAACACGGAGGCACGGAGAGATCACGAGTTCTCGTTGATCTCGTCTAGCGGCTCATGTACGCGCCTTCCAGCTCGTGCTCCACTTCAGACGAGGTGAGCGCTAACGTGAACGCGGCTTTGAGCTCAGCGGCTACAGTGAAGATTTCGGCTAAAAAAAAAGGTGTAAATGACGTCTTTTCAAGTCAACTTGGGATCTCTGGGCTTCCGGAGACTTGGATTACGCCGGACGAGCTGTATGGAGCCATTTTATGTTGTTGTTGTTTTTTTTCGGTTGTTTTTTTACGTTTTAAGACAAGTCCCCAGCAGCTTCGGTTGTTTAGGAGAATGCTACAATGCTGTTTTGCTGTGAAGCTCCAGGACTGTTTTGTGGACTAAGAAACTTCACCCAACTTTCCATTGGGGTGAGTAGATAATGACTGAATTTTCATTTTTGGGTGAACTATTCCTTTAATGAAGTTTAAAAAAAAAAAAAATATATCAAATATTCCAAAGGGCACGTTAAGATATGTGATGTTAACACAAATAGCACAAAGCATGGTGCCCACTCTCACTGCAGACTGAAATTAATGTTTAAATCACTATAAATGAAATGCAAATGAAAAGCAAGAAGCTTATTTTCCAGCCTGTCTCCTCCGTACTGAACTGAGGAAACATCATGATCAGTGCAGCACGTTTGTCACGGTTTTTAAACACGTGAGCTGAGACTTGGTGGTAGCGTATCCGTGTGTCGTTGCTTTTTGTTATGGAACATTTCAGTTCTTTGAGTAAATGTTCATTTACATCAAACTGGTTCCTCTGGTTTGCCTGATGGGTTTAAACAGCACATCCACCAACTGGAGAGCAGTGGAGCAGAAACAACACAATTATCATCCAGAACATCAAGCAGTTTTATAAGTTATATTGTGTTTGTCAATCAAATAAGTTCTTGGTGGAAGACAGAGGGGTTGCTCATCCATTCCCTCCATTAAACCCCTAAATTCACCAGATTAAAACCACCTGGGAACGTCCAGTGAGATTGTTGGTGATTTCAGTCTCATGTGAGTCTTCTGTCTTTGTGAAGTCCATCATTTCAGCTCAGTCAGAGTTTTGCTCCATTGGTCTCCTGCCAATTCTGACCCACCAGGCCCGACCACTCGCATTCCTTCCTCATTCTCATCGGCCAATGGGAGCGGGCGGAGGTGGCTGGGGGGGGGGGGGGGACTAGCATTGTTATCTATGTAGGTCTCTGCCTCAGCACCTGGCACAGTCAAGACATTTACATTGTGCTACGAGTACCAGCTGTGGTCTGAGGTCTATCTGGGCGTCCTTGACAATTACTGCTTTCATGGTACATCACTGAGTAGTTCAATTCAAGTGTGACTCATCCTTTAAAGGTGCTATGTGTATCATTTTAACATCAGTAAACCATGACCACATTCATTTAGAAAAACGGTGGGGAAAGGGTTTCCAAAAATGTCCCAGAATAAACAAAAATAAAGAGACTGGAAGCACCTTAGATGCAAAAGGTGAACATCAATTCCAGCTCAATACGCTCAAATAAACAAAAGCAGCAAAAGACAAACACAGGATATGCTTGAATAATACATGCAGCTTTTTTTGTTTTTTAATTTGACCTTTATTTGACCAGGCAGGTCACTTGACAACAAATTCTTATTTATACAGACGGCCTGGAGGTTCGCCTCTCGGGGGATGAGGGGAGAGGATAAAATAAAAACTCAGACATACAAATGTTCTGCATTAAGGAGCAAAACAGACGGACAACATGAAACAACAAAGAACGTTAACATTAACAACGGACAGTGAAACAAAAGGAGAGGGGTGGAAAGCAAAGGGGAGAGGAAATTAAAATAGAGAGTGTAACTGTCTTAGCGACATGTTTCCTTGAGATGTTTATTTTATGTTTGTCATAAATTCATGATTATTTAAGTTCATACGGTCTTTAAAAACGTATTATAAATATGATGTTAAAAGGGTAATATTGATAAGAAATGTGTCTAAAATATACCACCTTAAAATAATGTTTGGTTAAAAATGTAGTGCCCTTTATGTAAGGTTTATTTAATGTAGAGTGTAACGGGTCACATGACCAGAGTTTAGTTAAGGGCAAGACCAGGGCATTATGGGTCAGAACCAGCATGACTGCAGAGGAAAGACATGCGGCCCAGATAACCCTATTCTGCACGTGGTCCAAGAGGCGCACACGGTAATAGTCTTTCATTTGTTTATATTTGTGTATTATGTTTGTTGATGTGCCTTTACATGGACAATGTGATATGTTTCAGTAATTTTATTTGATATCAGCACATTTCTGTTGTGCTAACGTGTTTGGGCCTGTATATCAATGGACACTAATTTGAGAGACTTTAAAATGACAGATGTATATTTTGAACCTTTTATATCTTTTATTTTCTTGTAGTTTTCACGGTGTCTGCTGACGAAAGAGAGAGAGAGATAAAATAAAACTTCAGAAGACATCTGTATGATGCGTGGCCATTATTTCATTGGACCAGTGTAGCTACAGAGAGAGAGAGAGAGAGAGAGAACAGACACATGTATGAGAATAAAAGCATCACTGTGGGGGTGGAAAAGCAGTTGCATGTATCAGTAAGAGTGTCCATGATAGCATCCTGTTAAGCTGCTAATGAGATTAAATTGCCCAGTGTTAGTGATTAACGCAGTGCATTGTAGTCATTGGCTGCAGTACAAACGCATCAGACAAGACGACACACCATCATACACAGTAGGAACCTGTGCGAGAGTGGAGCAGTAAAATCAAGCAAACCAATAAAACAGTTGCATGTATCTGTGAGGATGTTCATGATAGAGCCTCTAAAGCTGTTAATGAGATTGAAATGTCCAGTTTTAGTGATTTTTACAGTTCATTCCAGTCACTGCGGGTGCAGAAAATTGAAACCTAGAGTGACCAAGAGAGGTATTTACTCTACGGACTGTTATGAGTATATGAGAGAAAGTGTTGTAAAGCAGAGGAAGATACTGTATATTTTCTCTGGAGACTTGGGGTCTGTGGTGATGACAAGAACATCATGCTTATTTTCTACAGGGCCACAGTTGAGTCCATTCTACGATACGGCATTACCAGCCGGTTCGGTAATTTAACCGTACGGCTCAGAGCACGGCTACTTAGACTAATCAAATTGGCAGAGAAAACTATGGGGATGCCCTTAGCCCTCACTCCCCAAGGATATTTTTGAGCAATCTGTTATGATGCAGGCCAATAGGATAACCTCTGATGTGACTCGTGTGCTCTGTGTACCAGCTAATGAAATCTGGAAAAAGGTATAGAGTGCCCCAATGCAAGTACAAGCGTTATAAACATTCCTTTGTCCCTCTGTCCATTAAACTTATAAACAGGTAATTGGAGGTACCCACCTGCCCACCTGGTAGCCTGGGATGAGGTCAGTGTTTTAGCTGGACAGACAGACAGACAGACAGACAGACAGACAGACAGACAGACAGACAGACAGCTTGCAGTGTGACAGGTGTATGCTTGTATCTGATATTTCTAGGTGCTTCCTATTATGTTTTTTGTGATTTCTTTATGTGTTCTCCTGGCTATGTTAAGGCATGAATTGTGATGTGTCTTTTTTAATCATGCAGCAGTGTCTTTCTCATCAGGACAAATTTCTCCCAAGGGAGACAATAAAAGTAAACCTGAACCTGAACCTGAACCTGAACCTGATATGTGCAACACGTTTCCAGCTTGGCGCTGTCCAGCGTTTGTCCGTTTTGTCTTTTATGCGCTTTTGTTTATTTTTGCGCTTATTCAGCTGCAATAAATGTTTTCCTTTTGCATCTAAGGTGCTTCCAACCACATTCATTTTGAGACATCATACTATAAAGCAAGGAATCTCTGTCTGTATGTGTGTCCTTCGCATATCTCAAGAACCGTTCATCCGATCTACTTCACACTTGGCGAGTGTATTGCTGGGGACCCAAGGACGTGCAGTGTCGGATTGGACACGCGACACGTTCAATATTAATAAACTTTGAATACACAAGTGAACGGCGCTCTGTGCAGCAGCGGGGCTCAAAGCAAGCGACTGGAAGCGCAGTGTCCGTCAAGGTTCCAAGCGAGCTGAGGCAAGACCAAAAGGAGACGTGAAAACACTGATTGGTCAGAGAGAATTGTCGTCATTGCACGACACGGGACATACATGCTAATTAACGTTAGCTACCAGGTTAGCTTACCCTCTGGTGTGGCCTTTGAGCAGCCACAGAGCAGTCTGTTGTCTCTCTGCCTTCAGCCTCTTCTGAAATAAAATCTGTTTCCTTGCTGTGACTAACAGCCACATACCGAGAATCAAGAACACCGTCCCTTCCATATCCTCCATTGTTGCTGTGTGTGTCATGTTTCATGCGGCGTCGTGGCATCGCTATGACGACCAGTTGTGGGGGGGGGGGCACATTGAGGGGGTACTATCTGCAGTGGAAAACCAAAGTGGTACTACCAAAAGCAAGTAGAGTCGAGTCGAGTCGAGTCGAGCCGGTACCATGCGGTGGAAAAGCGGCTTAACTAATCAGTTTGAAGAAAGCGCTCCAAACATGCTTGGTGTGCATGCGGCCTCAGTCTAAAGATGCCTTTGGGAAACCCAACCCCAGCCTGTGAGTATTCGTGTAATCCTGTCCAGGAAGCTTCCCTTTGTCCCTGTGTGCCGAGCGGCCGAGGGCCGACGTCACCGGGATCCGCTTTCAACGGCAGAGATCACAGGCGGAGACAGCGAATGAACGGATCAGAGAGAAACAAAAGGGCCTCCAAAGGGTTAAAAGTACACAAAGCATTCCTCATCATCCTTTTTTCCACGAACAGAGAGAACATTTGGACAAGAGAGAGCGAGAGAGGGACAGACAGACAATAGGGTCTTAAACTTCACACAGCCAAAAGAAAACACAGTAAGCAATAGATGTGTCACGGAACAAAGATCTTCATATTCATGGATATTTTACAGGAATATGGCTCTAACTGGTGATGAATAGGACATATCTAAGATGCCACATCCGTTTTGGAAAACACACATTACTCTAGACTCACTGAACATACCTGGAAAAATCTGTAAAAAAAAAAATCTGTGATGGTAGTATTGGAGTTTTATCTACGCTATGAAGAAACCACTAAAGATCATTTTCCAGGAAGTAAAAGTAATGAGATTTTCATATAAGATACAAAAAATATATATATATATTTTGTCATTTATTGTTAAATAGTTGTATGTTATGATATGGAGAATTAGCTAACAAGGTGAAAAAGTCATTGACTTTACAAGGTGTCATTATTCACTATAATTTTGTGCTGTAATTCATTTTGTAAGAGTTCCATCTTTTTCAAGTGTCGCAATCTCATTTTGGATTAAAAACTGTTTTATAAGTTTTCAATTCAATTTTTTACACTTAACACTGTCCATCTCATGCACAGTACTGACAGTATATGTTGTACCTCGCAATCATCTGTTCAAATTCATTAACCTCTGCTGACGACACAACACTTACGGTAGTATGGAGGGGTTTTTTTGTTTTTTTTATTTTCATCTAAACTCAAAAATGCATGGTGGTCAAGCTAGAGGAGGGAAATTTCACTAAAAGTTATTAATTTCTTCCCTTCCACATCACCAACTTGTTTCCCATTTTCCTGACTGGACCTGAATGGGACATGAGATCTGCCTGTTCACATTCTGCACACTTTGAATCATTTTATCCGATTACCTCAACGCCACCATGACCAATCAGCTCTCTGTCTGTCCAGTTTCCATCAGTGCTGCTCTTCTACCACTGGACCAAGGTTTGGAGAAATCAGCAGGTCGGTTCTGTCTAAACAGGAAACGATCTCTCCAGTGCCTCCATGTTGTTTGATTGGACCAATCATGGAGGGTTTGCCTTTTTGTGAGAAGCCCCGCCCACTGCCACACCCCCCTTTGGCCAGTTGGTATGACAAGTTAATCGGTTCTTCTTTGCCCCATGACCAATTTCTCCACAAAGTCTTGTGCAAATCCATCAAAAACTTTTTGAGAAATCCTGCTAACAGACAAACAGGGCGAAAACAACAAAACCCCCATCCAAGAGGCAATTAATGGAATTGTTCACCCAAAAATGAAAATTCATTAAAAGTCATTACCCCCCCCCCCCCCCATGCCAGTTGAAACTCCGGTGAAGTTTGTTGGTCCAGATAACACTCCCGGAGCTTCCCAGCACTTCTCCAAACGGTTTGTGTGTGCGACAGTGACCTCCATCTTGTGAGGTTTGGTGATGACACTCGATTTGCATTAAATGTATAAAATGTAGTTGTTGTTTTTTTCCACTAACAGAGCAATCGTATGGCGTCGGAAGACTTGGATTATGCTGACTATGCAGTTGTTTTGGAGAACGTTACGGAGTCGTGCTGGAAAGCTCCTGGACTGTTATATGGACTAACAAACTTCATCTGTTATGACTGAAGCTTCATTTTTGGGTGAACTGTTCCTTCAACAAACGATCGAGCATCAAGGAGCTGGAAGCCGTACCTCTGGCAGTGCTGTGTCAGTGTCAGGTTATATCATCACATCACAGTTCAGACCGCTGGCTCTGACCTGGAGGAGGCTTGTAGTTTTCTGCCAGCTGTCTGTCTCCAGACAAGCTTCAACACCTCAGCACAGTTTCTAGAGAAACTTGCCATTCTGCCTGAGCCGCAGGGTTTTTCTATTATATAACATACACAAATCTGTCTTCTGTCTGTGTTTTGTCACTTCACAGCAGCCTATAGAAAAATAGCTCAGCTAAATTAATCTAAACTGATAACAATGACTTGTGTGTTTCAACTCTGTGTAATGCATTACATAATAAACAAAAGGCTGTTTTTTAACCAGATGACTCAGATTTTTCTCTCTATACCATGAACCCTCCACGCCCTCCAGCTCCTCTCCTGAGCTGAGGCAAACTAAAACAACATTCATCCACTACCTGACTGTTTAAACTATGCTGTGGGACCCACAACAAAGGCTTTCAGGTGATGACACACCCTCTGGCGGCCATATTGGAGGTCCTCAGCTCTTCAGCAACAGTGGCTGTGGACAGTGTAAGTGAACAGCGGGCCAACACAATTCAACAGACGGTTCAAGCTCCAACTCTTCATGTTTTGGAGTAGAGACTAGAGCTAAAGACAAGACCGTTTACTGTGTCACAGTAACCTACATTTGGAAACAAATCCACCTTATCACACTATTCACTTTTACTGAGAACGTTACTGAATGGATCTACAGCCACACCACAACAAGCTGACTCAGCTGCTCTCTGCTGACAGCTGCTTCATACACATTTACACTTTATTAACTAACACACAGTTCTCCATGTTCCTCCATCATGGAGACAGATTGGTTGACTGGAGATTTGTGACGTAAATACAAAGCCTCTATTGGTTGCAGATTGTCATCGCAAGAGTGAGATAATACATATTTCAGTTTGTTCAGGTCTGCTTAACACCCCACCCAGTATTTCAGATAAACATATGTAATATTTGTTACACATGGCGCTGTGACGCTGTGACCTCTGACCCCTCCCCTCCTTACTACTGGTTGCTTGTAATGTTGCTGATGTGGAAATTTAAGCTTATTCTACTGTGGCACTCAGTGTATGTTGCTCTGGATAAGAGATGAGTTGAAGGCAACACGCACATCACTTGTCTCTTTTGTGGTGCAGGGAATCAATTACCCCGAAGATCCAATTCCAAAGAAAAAAAAGTCAATTCCCGCACACACTTATCACCTCTGCATTGATTTATTAAAAAGAGTCGACGTTTCAGTCACAAGGACCTTTCTCAAGATAAGAGGCTCTGGATAAGAGAGTCAGATAAAGGTCTTTTTAACTACTACTTTATTTACTTTATTTGAATCCATTTAATTTAATAAAATTTTAAAATAGTTTAAGGACATTTTAAAGAGACACAAAGCATCGCCCTTTTCGGCCCGGTCCATCTGACTGTACAGGATGCTGTGAGGTGTTTAGGACTGAAATATTTAAGGCTTGAGCAACAACTTTGTGAACATGTCAACGGCATGCCTGCACACACACACACACACACACACACAAACACACACACACACACACACTTTAAATGCATTATTTTAATCCAATAAATTTGAGTCTACTAAATGATATGAATACACTAACAGAGGTTCAAGTGGTATAGTTGGCCTGCAATCTGTAAGCCTCTAATAGCAAGGTTATGAACACACACACACGGCCACATGCTAATCTCAGGTTGCCTTTTGCATGACATTAGTCACTCCTCTGATTGACAGGTTCTGTTAGGTCCAAACAGTAAAATGACGAGTTGAATTACTTCTGAAATCCCCTGCAGGGTCAAACTGCTGCTGCTGTTCTTTTACCTTCAGTTTTAAGAAAAGTTGCATGAATGAGGCCCATTGGGTTTATTCTACTGATGTGTTGATAAGGCTTGCATTAAAGATAAAGTAATACGTATCATTTTTACTGCCGCAAAGTACAAAATGACCAAACTCCTGCTGGGAGCCTCCCAGTACAATCACAGTCTGTCACTGGAAGAATACTGGAGTAAATCTCTGTCAATGACTAACTACCCACAATCTGAAGAAAAATATTAAAAGATAGTTAAAAAAAAAGTAAAAGGTGTACTTTGGACTTGTTAAGGGGGCAGGGATGGACAAGGCAGAGAGAGATGGGAGACAGCTGCTTAAATGAATAAGAGTTAAGGGTTAAATAAAGTGTAAATACTTATGCCAGGGAGAAATAGGCTGGATAGGATAAGGCTGGTGTTTTTTAATGCATTGCTTACTGTCAACAAATCCTATGAAAATAACAAAATCAACAATGCGTTTGCTCTCCTCCCGTTACTTTCTGACTTCCCATGTTCCGTTTTTAGCCGTCAACCCGGAAGTCATTGGCTCCAATTGTAAGCTAAAAACCTTGAAATACAGCTCACAAAGACATAGTTTACATTTTAAAAAACACTAACTGTTACCACAAAAAGAGTCAGGCTGTTGTAGTTATTACCAAATCAGATTCAAATGGGAACAAATTCTTCATTACGCCGGGGACTATTTTCTGTGCTACGGAACTACTTTCCTGAGATGGCAAAGTGTTTACAGCCGGCTTATTAAGTCGTTTGAGGAAAAAGTGGTCCGGCCCGGTGCATGGTGATGATGAAATATGCTGCAGAGCAGCAGCATGGCTCTGTGACGGGTTTTTAATCGTTTTTTAATACAATGGAGTTCTATGGCTGCTGGGACATGGCTGCACTGGGACCCGGCTACATGGACGAGACTTGGTGACAAAACAAATTCATTGCTGATTTTGTTATTTTCATAGGATTTGTTGACGGTAAGCAAAGCATTAAAAAACACCGGCCTTATCCTTTAAGGAGGCAGTGATAGACAGACAGCAGAGAGAGAGAAGAGGAAACTGATGCAAGAAGAGTCAATTAGGCTTAAACTCAGGTGAAATAGTGTTAAATGTTAAGGAGGCAGTACTGTACGGAAGCCGAGAACGGCCGTGCTTGCAATTATTTTTTTTAATGCCGTTATCTGGAGATCACAAGTTAATTATTTCGTTATCTCGAGAAAACAAAAGGCCAATTTCTCGAGATAACGAGATAATTTATCACGAGAAAACAACTTTTGTTTTCTCGAGATCACAGGATACCGTATTTCCTCTAATATTGGCCCGGGCCTTTATTTACCTCAGCTGCAGAGGGTACCAGGCCTTTATTGGAAGCAGGCTTATATTAGAGACAGGCCTTTATTTCTAATTCCCTCTGTTTGATAAGTATATTTGCTCATATTTTAGTACGAAGCCTCCTTGTTTTCTGATCTGCTTCTGTTTGGGTTCGTTAGGTAGCCGTTTTTTTGTTACTGCAATGCATTACGATAATTACGGTAATCGACGGCGGCACGCTCCAGAGACTTCCGCCAGGAGTTTACCGGTCTTTGCCGTTGTTTTTAGCTGCGACCAGCAGCTCTAGAGCTCGCTCTGTCGGTCGGTCGGTCGGTCGGTTGGTCCACAAAGATTTCCCCACCCTGTCGCACAGTACGTGGTCGCAGCTATGGTGAATTCACGCTTGTTTTTTTTCCCCGGCCTGTATTTTGGGTCGGCCTTTATTTGTTCGTGTCGACCACGGCCCCGGCCATTATCGGACACCTGGCTTTTAATTGACTACCGGCCACTATTAGAGGAAATACGGTAATTATGGAGAACTCGAAAATGAGTGTCTGGTTCATTTGATCACACCTGATTTCAGCTTTCAAGATCATTGTCATGACTGTCAGGGAGGATTCATAACTGCTAGTCTTCTCCTTAAATGACGAGGACTGATCTGAATGTTTTCTCTAACAGAAAGACACAATGCAATTTCTGCCTGTTAGACCTTGATTGAAGTACAGCCTGATGCGTTGATCAGTAATGGATACTCCTTGCTCTGACATTTTCAGCTTAAATCATCTGCTACAGTTGTCAAGATGCCATCTATGCATGCTGGCATGGCACTCCTGATTTCTGATAAACATTATAAGTAATGAGGAAAAGAGGAAAGAGGAGCTGGAGGGTGTGGAGGGTTCATGGTATAGAGAGTAAGATCTGAGTCATCTGGTTAAAAAAACATTGCACAAGCATTACACAGAGTTGAAACACACAAGTCATTGTTATCTTAGTTTAGAGCTATTTTTCTATAGGCTGCTGTGAAGTGACAAAACACAGACAGAAGACAGATTTGTGTATGTTATATAATAGAAAAACCCTGCGGCCAGAGGTCAGAGCCAGCGGTCTGAACTGTGATGTGATGATATAACCTGACACTGACACAGCACTGCCAGAGGTACGGCTTCCAGCTCCTTGAGGCTCGATCGTTTGTTCACCGATTGATTATCTCGTGATCTCGAGAAAACAAGCTCTGTTGCTCTGTTATCTCGAGATCACGAGATAATCAACCCGTTATCACGAGAAAACAAAATGTCCTCTTATTTCCTCTTATTACTTATAATGTTTATCAGAGATCAGGAGAGCCATGCCAGCATGCATAGACGGCGTCTTGACAACTGTAGCAGATGATTTAAGCTGAAAATGTCAGAGCAAGGAGTATCCATTACTGATCAACACATCAGACTGTACTTCAATCAAGGTCTAACACAGGCAGAAATTGCATTGTGTCTTTCTGTTAGAGAAAACATTCAGATCAGTCCTCGTCATTTAAGGAGAAGACTAGCAGTTATGAATCCTCCCCGACAGTCATGACAGTGATCTTGAAGGCTGAAATCAGGTGTGATCAAATGAACCAGACACTCATTTTCGAGTTCTCCATAATTATCCCGTGATCTAGAGAAAACAAAAGTCATTTTCTCGTGATAAATTATCTCGTTATCTCGAGAAATCGGCCTTTTGTTTTCTCGAGATAACGAAATAATTAACTCGTGATCTCGAGATAACGGCATTAAAAAAAATAATTTCAAGTTCTCGGCTTCCGTAGTACTGGACAAGTCAGAGACAGATAGAGGGAAACCGATGTGATGATAGTAATAATACGAGAAACTTTCCTCTTGCCCTCCTGAAATCATTATTTCACTGAGCTGAGTCGAGTGTTTTCATCTCAGCGCTGCGTTACGAGCCGCTCTGCCTCCCGTCAGTCAGCTGACACCACAGGATGTACTGGATTTTTTATTTAGATCGTCTTTGTTAACCGGGACAGCAGTTCAGTTCATTTCAAGCTAGGTATGATGCCGCAAAATTTGGATTTAAAAATGACAAAAAAATCCCTACTATGGCATGCTAGGCAAAATGACTGGGGGAAATTAAATGTAACTACAAAACTAGATGTTGACAGAAGCAGATGGGCTGTAACTCTAAACGACACCGCTGTTCTCCTTTAAGGTGATTCTGATGGTGACAGGTTTTATTTTATTTATATAGTTTATTTGATTGGGACAATGCAAATTAACACAGTGCCACTTCATCTATTTACAAACAAGTTGATGCAACTGATGTTCTGCATACAGAGATTAGAGCTACTGCTAGTTTCCAACTCCTGTCCCTGTAGGCTTTTCTTAAGAGAAATATAGAAAAAGAAAAAATCAAGGTTACATACAATTATAGAACATTATTTAAAGAAGGAAAAAAAACAAAACAAAGAAACCCCCAATAAAATAATCAAGTCATGAGATAATTAAAAATGCATACAGCTCTGATTTTGCTTCAGCCAGCCTCTAACATTTGTATTAAAAACCTTAATAATGTTGAATGTCCTTGAAACAGCAGTTTCTTTGTGTGAACCCACTCTGGTCTTGCAGGCGCTCTCCGCCCCGCCTAGTTACCTGCCAGCCTGCTCTATTGTCCACTCCTGTTTGGCTCTTTGTTCGTGACAAAAAGCCTCGGTGTTGTCAACAGAGTTGGCAACACCGAGGGCCACATTTCAGACCAAACACCTCTGTTGCTAAGGCTGAGGACAACAGAGAGAAGACATAAAGGATAATTCCGGTTATGGATCGCCCGTCACGCTCAGAGACCCGCGGATCGGATTCAGACTAAACTTCGGGGAATGATGCGTGTCGTGGCTCCATGCCGGAAATCTAAATATGACACGAAGGGGGCGCTGCAACACCTGTTTACCTGCTGGATGATGATGAGACCTGGGGGAATACTACTGATACTACAACTACTGATACTACAACTACTGATACTACTGACAATACTACTACTGATACTACAACTACTGATACTACTGACAATACTACTACTGATACTACAACTACTGATACTACTGACAATACTACTACTGATACTACAACTACTGGTACTACTACTACTGACACTACTACTACTGATACTACTGATACTACAACTACTGATACTACTACTACTGACACTACTACTACTGATACTACTGATACTACAACTACTGATACTACTACTACTGACACTACTACTACTGATACTACTGATACTACAACTACTGATACTACTACTACTGACAATACTACTACTGATACTACAACTACTGGTACTACTACTACTGACACTACTACTACTGATACTACTGATACTACAACTACTGATACTACTACTACTGACACTACTACTACTGATACTACTGATACTACAACTACTGATACTACTGACAATACTACTACTGATACTACAACTACTGATACTACTGACAATACTACTACTGATACTACAACCACTGATACTACTACTACTGACACTACTACTACTGATACTACTGATACTACAACTACTGATACTACTACTACTGATACTACTGATACTACTACTACTGACACTACTACTACTGACACTACTACTACTGATACTACTGATACTACAACTACTGATACTACTACTACTGACACTACTACTACTGATACTACTGATACTACAACTACTGATACTACTACTACTACTGACACTACTACTACTGATACTACTGATACTACAATTACTGATACTACTACTACTGACACTATTACTACTACTAATAATAATAATACATTTATTTATATAGCACCTTTCAAGAACAGACGTCACAAAGTGCTTCACAACAACACAAAGAACAAAGAAAGCAAAAATAATAAACAGAGCAGCAGACAGTAATTGCAGACATCCAGCTAAAAACACAAGACATCCCAGAAAAGGATAAAGAAAAATTAAACAAAAGCAAGTCTAAACAAATGGGTCTTGAGCTGCTTTTTAAAAGTGTCCACCGTGTCCACTGATCTTAAGACCAGTGGGAGAGAGTTCCAGAGTTTAGGAGCTACAACCTCAAAAGCACAGTCACCCTTTGTCTTAAGCCTCGAGTGAGGAACAGACAACAAACCCTGGTCAGAGGACCTCAGAGTCCTACTGGTACTATGAGGCTGCAGCAGCTCTTTAATGTCTTTAATGTAAGCAGGTGCCTGATCATGCAGGGCTCTGTACTACTACTGATACTACTGATACTACTACTGATACTACTGATACTACTTCTGATACTACTGATACTACTACTACCGACACTACTACTACTGATACTACTGATACTACTACTACTGACACTACTACTACTGATACTACTACTACTGATACTACTACTGATACTACTACTACTGACACTACTATTACTGATACTACTGAGACTACTACTGATACTACAACTACTGATACTACTACTACTGACACTACTACTGCTGATACTACTGATACTACTGCTGATACTACTGATACTATAACTACTGATACTACTACTACTGATACTACTGATACTACTACTGATACTACTACTTCTGACGTTACTACTACTGATACTACTGATACTACTACTGATACTACTGAAACTACTGATATTACTACTACTATTACTGATACTACTACTGAAGCAACTGATACTACCACTACTACTACTATAACTACTGATACTACTACTACTGACACTACTACTGCTGATACTACTGATACTACTACTGACACTACTACTACTGATGCTACTGATACTACTACTGATACTACTGATACTACTACTGAAGCTACTGATACTACTACTACTACTACTACTACAACTACTGATACTACTACTGCTACTACTACTACTGCTGATACAGATATTACTACTCCTGGTTTTTGTTTTGTGGTGGATTCTGATGTCAACTCTCCTTGGAGAAAACCACAAAAGCGTGTGGCATTCATCTGTATGACTGAGAGGCCCGAACCCTGCTGTGGCCACACACACACACATACACACACACACACACACACACACACACACACACACACACACACACACACATCACACACACACACACACACACACACACACATCACACACACACACACACACACACACACACACACACGAAAGACACCCATATACACATCGGAACGTGTATCAGCACATACTATCAGGTACACACTGTATGCAAACATACAAAACACACACACACACACACACACACACACACACACACACACATAAACACACACACACACAGGCATGTCAACACATAAATGCACATGTCTAGACACACTCCCTCAAATGTCTGACCCCGTGACCCTGACTCAATGAGCTGACCTCGACAGGTCAACCACACCCACCACACACACACACACACACACACACACACACACACACACAAGCTACCTCCCTAATCCCCCAGTCTGCTGAACTTGCTAACCCCAGACATTTTTTTTCTCCAGCAGAGCTTGGATTGAAGCTCACACAGTTCTGTTGAGGGAACACAGAACATATCAGAACAGAACAGAACAGACCAGAACAGACCAGAACAGAACAGAACAGAACAGAACAGAACAGAACAGAACAGACCAGAACAGAACAGAACAGAACAGAACAGAACAGAACAGAACAGAACAGACCAGAACAGAACAGAACAGAACAGAACAGAACAGAACAGAACAGACCAGAACAGAACAGAACAGAACAGAACAGAACAGAACAGAACAGACCAGACCAGACCAGAACAGAACAGAACAGAACAGAACAGAATAGAATAGAATTAATTGCAAGTTAATCGTTATTTTAAGGTAATGACACTGAAATGTACAATATTGAAGGTACAATGTATTTACAGTGAAATTATCATCTTATGAAAGTGCTTAGTGATAAATTTCAGGTTTTTGAGCCATAAAGACAGTAAAGCAGCAGTCAGTACACTGACATGTTAAAGGTATTTGTTAGTAATACACTGATGTTATGGCCAATAAGCAGAGAGAAATCTCAAAATACCAAACTGATGCAGCAGATTGTACATAAGCCGAGAACGGCCGTGCTTGCAATTATTTTTTTTTTTATGCCAAGCTTTGTTATCTCGAGATAACGAGATAATCAACCTGTTATCACGAGAAAACAAAATGTCGTTTCCTCGTATTACTTATAATGTTTATCAGAGTGTGATCAAATGAACCAGACACTCATTTTCAAGTTCTCCATAATTATCCCGTGATCTCGAGAAAACAAAAGTCGTTTTCTCGTGATAAATTGTCTCGTTATCTCGAGAAATCGGCCTTTTGTTATCTCGAGATAACGAGATAAATTAACCCGTTATCTCGAGAAAACGAGCTTTGTTATCTCGAGATAACGACGATAACGAGTTAACGGCATTAAAAAAATAATTGCAAGCACGGCTGTTCTCGGCTTCCGTAAGATTGTATACAAGTTTGTACCAGGTTATTAATAAAATGCTCACAACATTCACAGAAGCAATTTCATAGTTTGTATCGTAAGTTAAATAAAGTATTCCCTTAAAGTATTTAAACAATACGTCTACTTCTCTCCTAAGGAACATGCTGCTTTGCACATGTAGGCTACATTTGCACATATATGTTGTACATACATAGTGTGTTTTCATATTTATTCTTTATTCTTGTCATTTTCTTATGCATTTGGATGTGTGCTCTGTTTTGTCTATCCGTGTTTGTTTGTCTGCTGCTGTAACAATTTGAATTTCCCTCTGGGATTAATAATGTTCTTATCTATCTATCTATCTATCTATCTATCTGTGAAGTCCCTTAAAGTAATCACACCTGTAGAAGCCTCTTGGATGAGTGGTGAAACGTCTTCAGCTCTTCATTTGAAGTCCAGCGGAATTTGTTTCTATATATATTTTTTGGACATATTCGCTTAAAGAAACATTAATTGATTTATGACTTCTATCGACCTCTATTGACGGACGACCGGTGGGAATTGCATCGACATTGATAGAACTTTTCTCCTTTTGGCCTGTAATTGACACAATAAAGCCCCATTTTCCTAATGTAGGGCAGTAAGCTAGTTAATCAGAGCAGAAGAATGAAACTGTTTGTCATTAGCTTCTCTGGCTTTCCAGCCTTCGTGTTGAAATGTGTTGTGAAATGTGTCGAAACTCCGGTGGGTGGAGAGTTTACAGGCTGGAAATTGCACATTTTAAAAGCCAGAAATCGCAGCAGCTGACCAAGTAATCGCTGAGTCACTGGTATTGATCAACAACCCTGTCAACCCTGCAGATATACAGTATGACGGTCTGGTTGTGATGTGGGACAGTAAAACTCTTCCTTCCTCCAAAGTACACAGTGAAACTCGGCTGAGTGGATTTCAATTCTCCTGCCAGTCGGTTCTCTCCTCCGGTCTGCTGGTTCCACCTCACTAAGACTCTTTGTGCCTTCGCAGATTTACATCTGCTAACAAGGCCTTGACACAGGAATGTGTCTGCAGAATTAGACCTCATGTTATCGCTGATTCCATTATGTAAGGCTGGGGGGAATTATGGGGCCGGTTAGGGCCAGCAGACAAAACAACACATATTTGGCCTGATTAAGGAACTTTGCCAGGAGCTAAACAGCACAATAACCCACTCTTAGAAAGGATGTGTCACTTAAAACATGTTAAAATGACATGTTTAAACTCAGTTCACCCAGCTTTTATCAGTGGAACAGATTTTACCCTCTGTTTTACTGACTCTTCATGACCAAAATCCATAGAACACAATAGTATAAACATGATGGAAGTTAAGGATAAAGGAAGAAATCAGTACTTTTCTAAAAGTATGATTGATGTTTGTTTATATTATACTACTCCCAGTACCTCTATTGCTACTACTACTACTACTACTAGCCTACTACTACTACTGCTACTACTACTGCTACTACTACTACTACTACTACTGCTGCTACTACTACTACTACTAGCCTACTACTAGTACTACTACTACTGCTGCTACTGCTACTACTACTACTGCTGCTACTACTACTACTACTAGCCTACTACCTACTACTACTAGTACTACTACTACTACTACTACTACTGCTACTACTTCTACTACTACTACTACTACTACTACTACTACTACTACTACTACTACTTCTACTACTACTACTACTACTACTACTACTACTGCCACTACTACTACTGCTACTACTACTGCTGCTACCATTACTGCTACTAGCTTTGATCTATATCCTGGACTCCAGAAAGGCCAGTGAGAAGTTGTTGAAATATCTCATTAAATCGTACACATGCAGTTATTTAATACTGTGGTCAGTGACAGCCTGGAGACCGGAGCAGTGGGCTTGTGACCAGAAGGTCGTCGGTTCGAATCCCCAGACCGACCGGCATAAAATCAGCAAAGAGCTCGGTCAACTTTCCCTGGGGAAGTGAAGGTTAATAGATTCCCCCACACAAACAGTACGAACACGTGAGCGTGCGGTTTGTGTTCACAACCACATTGCCTCTGAAACTTTTCCACAAACCGATCAGCTGTCAGTATCCGGTCTGTTTATATCTGCGGTCAGTCGTTATCTGAGCCAGTGCTTCCAGAATAGTCCTGGGACAGAGATAACAGGCCAATTTAGGTCGAGGTTTAGCTTTAAAGTGACTGCTGTAAAACTTTTCCACCAAGGTGTTGTCAGTGTCGCTCAAACATCTGAGAGGCCGTTATCTATATTATTATATACTAGAATTTATAACCTCCTCCTCTCCTTGTCTCCTCTCCTCTCTTCTCCTTGTCTCCTCTCCTCTCTCCTCTCCTCTCCTTGTCTCCTCTCCTCTCCTTTCGTCTCCTCCTCTCCTCCTCTCCTCTCCATGTTTCCTCTCCTCTCTCCTCTCCTCTCCTCTCCTCTCCTCCTCTCCTCATCTCCTCTCCTTGTGTCCTGTGATCTCCTCTTTCCTCTCCTGCTCTCCTCTCCTCTCCTTGTTTCCTCTCCTCCTTTCCTCTCCTCCCCTCCTCTCCTCCCCTTCTCTCCTCTCCCCTCCTCTCCTCCCCTCCCCTTCTCTCCTCTCCTTGTCTCCTCTCCTCTCCTCTCCTTGTCTCCTCTCCTCCTCTCCTCTCCTCCTCTCCTCTCCTGTCCTCTCCTCGCCTTTCCTCTCTCTTCCTCTCCTCTCCTCTCCTCCTCCTCTCCTCTCCCCTCCTCGCCTCTCCTCTCCTTCTCTCCTCTCCTCCTCTCCTCTCCTCTCCTCCTCTCCTCTCTTCTCCTCTCCTTCTCTCCTCTCCTCCTCTCCTCTTGGGACACACAAACCTGCTGTCACGCTCCCCTCTCACATTGCTGCATTTCCTTTAGGATTAATAATGACAATAATAATAAAAAATGATAAACTTTATTTCTGTAGCACTTTTCCCATGTAAAGTACAAAGTGCTTCACAATTAGTAGAAAAAACAAACAAACACATATATTACATTACATATACACATGTAGTAGATATGTATAGACATTGGAAAGTTACAAAAAAAAAAGCAAAACAAAGGATGGAGGAATGATGTTTGCCTAATTTGAATGGAAACAAAACAACAAAATGATCATAACATAAAACAAGATATTATCTCATCTAAACTGTAGATAGACACACACACACACACAGACACACACACAGACACACACACACACAGACACACACACACACATCACAATGCATAGCACAGTGTAGTGAAGTGGGTGACCTGGATACCACTGTCATGTGAGGAGACATGCTAACAGCCCCTCTACTCCTCTCCCTCTCTCTCTGTCTCTCTCTCTGTCTCTCTCTCTCTCTCTCTCCCCCCCTCTCTCTCTCCACTCCTCTCTCTGTCTCTCTCTCTCTCTGTGTCTCTCTCTCCTCATCTCCTCCCCTCTCTCTATTCTCTTTTGTTCTCTCTTCGCCTGCCTTCTTATTCTCATCTCTCTGTCTCTCTCTTTCTCCCTGATGTTTTGCTTCTTACACACACGCACACACACACACGCACACACACACACACGCACACGCACACACACACACGCACACACACACAGACACATCTCAGTGTTGTGAACTTAATGTCCTGGATACTGCTGTCATGTGAGGAGCCCAAAGACAAACTATCGATCTCTCTCTCTTGCTCTCTTTTCCTTTCTCTCTTATGCTATGTCAAATGTTTTGTTTCCAAAACTGTATTTTTAGTTTTTATGACACAGATAAAATATTTTTGTCATTTTTAATGTGCGTGTGTGTGTGTGTGTGTGTGTAGATCATGTATTGATGTATTTATATAATCATGTATTTCTTGCAAATCTAAGGTGTTTTCTTTCCTTTGCTCTGCATGATGTTTGATTAAAGGACGTCAAAAATCTCTTCTGCTCTCTCTCTCTCTCTCTCTCTCTCTCTCTCTCTCTCTCTCTTTCTCTCGCTTCCTCTCTCTCTCTGGTTAGTTTTTCCATTCTTCCAGGTAAACAGTGTTGTGGTCATGTGAGCAGGGATATTAGTGACACGCCGCTCTAAAACACTGACGCAGTGTGAAAACAGAGGCATCAGGTCACTAAACCCCCCGAGCATCTAATATCACTTCAGTTCAATACCGGAGGACATGTTGCCAAAGCCAAAACAGAAACAACATAAATAGGAAAAAGTCAGTGGGAATAATAATAAAATATAAAACATATATACACATAAAAGTATGAACTCAACCGTCGTTTCTCAGCCTGGAACCTGCTGAGACAGACAGTCTGCTCTTCCTCTCTCAGGTTTCACTTCATCAGAATAGAGGGAAGAAGTTTGGAAATGATTTTCTCGGGAATCAAACAGAAAGTGTAACTCTGCTCACAAAACGTTCACATTCATCTCTTTTCATCAGCCGAGACATTTCATGAGTCACCGCGCCTTAATTTAGATAAAACTCTGCTTTCTTTTGTGTTTCTTGGTGTTTTGATATTTCATGGTTGAGATTCGCGGAAGATTTTTGTGCGATGAAATGTCATTTTCTTTTAAATATGCATCTTTTAATTTAGAATTTCGTTTTTTTTTCATGTTATTTCATGTTTCTTTAAGTTTGTCCGATTATTTTTTATTTTTTTTAGTTTCATATCACTTAACACCAAAACATCTCTAAACTCTTGACTGATTACTGATTATATTTTAGTATTTGTTTGTTGGTTGGTTGTAGGTTGTAAGTGTGTGTGTGTGTGTGTGTGTGTGTGTGTGTGTGTGTGTGTGTGTGTGTGTGTGTGTGTGTGAAGACATGATGAGTCCAGTGGCCGATCGAGGCTTAATTGATCAGCCAAAGTCACACTGAGCTAAATAAAGACCCAACACCTGCTGTGGTGGATTTACCATGAGAGAGAGAGAGAGACAGAGAGAGAGAGAGAGAGAGAGAGAGAGAGAGAGAGGGAGAGAGAGAGAGAGAGAGAGAGACAGAGAGAGAGTCTGTTCTGCTGTATCATGGTGATTCAGATTTCTCACCTTAGTCTCTGCTTTTCTTTTCTTTTTTTAAACATGTTCTGTCAATGTTTGAAGGTTTATTGATCCAGGTAAAGTTCCTGGTTATTCAGATCTGCAGTAAAGTACAGTCACATGATGGTTTTTATTACCTCTAACTGACCGCATTACATTTTAGTTTTTTTATGACATTATTCTTCATTATTAAGTTCAAAAACAGAAAATTAGGAAAAAGTTAGAAAATGTAAATGTTGCAAATGTAATCCACAGTAAAAGAGAGCTGCAGTTTTTGTTTTTTTTTCAAGGCTGAACTGTTGAAGTGGACATATTTTCATCAACTATAATGTATTTATTGTAATGGCCATTTTAGATTTTAGAAAACAGTTGACTTCATTTAATCAAACAAGCTATGACTAAAATATGAATAATTTTAAAGGCTTTGCTTCAACAGAAAAAAAATGTGTCCAAGGCACTCTAGTCACTCAAGTCATTTTAGAGGCTATTTTCATCAAAGACTGAGAGTGAAATTTTTAAAAGCTTAACACTGACCACTGCTACTTGTGGAGAAATACCACACTTAATTATGCTCAGTCACAAATACTGTGAACAGACCAACACTGACTCTGCTGCCTCATTAGAACCCAAGCAGAGATCTGCTGTTCTACTGATGTAGTTTAGCAAAGAAAATGGAATCTGGACAGAAACCTGAACTACCTGAAGGGTTTCTTAGAGTTTGACTTCATACTGTGGAACTACATAAATCTGCTTGTTGTGTCTCACTGACTGATTGAGTGACTTTCTGCTTTACTGACTGGTGGAAGGACTGGATAGTTGACCTACTGACTGACTGACAGAGTGCCTGACAGAATGACTGAGTAACTGCATGGTTTGCTCATTACCTGCATAAATGAGAGACAGACTGGTGGAACGACTGACTGAATGGCTGCTTGACTGAATGACTGACTGAACAAATGGCTGTCGGACTGATTAGAGGAATAGTTCACCCAAAATCATCTCCTCCCCCTCATGCCAAATGAAACACAGGTGAAATGTGTTAGTCCATATAACACACAGGGAGGCTGCAGCACGACTTGGTAGCAGCCTTCTCCAAAACAACTGAAGTCAATGGGGACCTGTTCTTTAGAGCTCCAAAACAAAAACAGCCAAACAATCACACTGTGAATAGAAAGACCTAGACACCATTATTTGTTGCAAATCAATCAGCTGTAGTTCAGATTTGCACTAAATGATGGTGTAAATATACTGTAGGTCTTTGTGGAACTCTGAAGAACTGGTCCCCACTGACTTCAGTTGTTTTGGAGAAGGCTGCTATGGAGTTGTGCTGCAGCCTCCCTGTGTGTTATATGGACAAACTTCACCTGAGTTTCACCTGGCATGAGGGGGGAGGAGATGATGACACAATTTTCATTTTTGGGTGAACTATTCCTTTAACTGAGTGACTGACTGACGATGTGCCGACTGCACCTGACTGTGGTTCTAGGGACAGAAACGTCTCATTCTTAACTCTCTGTTGCACTGAAAGGATCTTTTCATGTCACAGGTTTATCTTTTAGCTGTTAAACTCTGTGTGTGTGTGTGTGTGTGTGTGTGTGTGTGTGTGTGTGAGCAGAACCTGAATCCTTCACCCATCAGTTCAGTGATGATGCTGCCATCTAGAGGGGCAGCTGTGTATAGACACATGTGGTGACCCAGTCAGTCATTCAGCCAGTCAGACACCAGTAAGTCTTTCAGTCAAATAGCCGTTCAGTCAGCCAGTCAGTCACAGTTATCCAGTCTGACAGACATTTGTTCAGACATCAGTGAGTCTTTGAGTCAGTAAAACAGCCATTCAGGCAGTCATTCTACCAGTCAGTCATTTATGCAGTTAGTAAGTCATGCAGTCACTCAGTCTGTGGGTCACATGATCAGTCAGCCAGTCAGTCAGGCACTTGGTTGGTCAGTCAGTCATTCACGCAGTTAGCCAGCAAGTTATTCAGTCAGTCAGTCATACTGTCAGCCAGTCACTCGATCGGTCATTCATTCATTCATCTGGTCTGTTAGACAGTCATTCAGTCAGTGAGTCACTGAATCAGTCATTCATTCATTCATGTCATTCATTCATCTGGTCTGTTAGACAGTCATTCAGTCAGTGAGTCACTGAATCAGTCAGTCATTCATTCATTCATCTGGTCTGTCAGACAGTCATTCAGTCAGTGAGTCACTGAATCAGTCAGTCATTCATTCATTCATCTGGTCTGTCAGACAGTCATTCAGTCAGTGAGTCACTGAATCAGTCATTCATTCATTCATTCATCTGGTCTGTCAGACAGTCATTCAGTCAGTGAGTCACTGAATCAGTCAGTCAGTAAATCAGTCATTCATTCATTCATCTGGTCTGTCAGACAGTCATTCAGTCAGTGAGTCACTGAATCAGTCAGTCAGTAAATCAGTCATTCATTCATTCATCTGGTCTGTCAGACAGTCATTCAGTCAGTGAGTCACTGAATCAGTCGGTCAGTAAATCAGTCATTCATTCATTCATTCATTCATCTGGTCTGTTAGACAGTCATTCAGTCAGTGAGTCACTGAATCAGTCATTCATTCATTCATGTCATTCATTCATCTGGTCTGTTAGACAGTCATTCAGTCAGTGAGTCACTGAATCAGTCAGTCATTCATTCATTCATCTGGTCTGTCAGACAGTCATTCAGTCAGTGAGTCACTGAATCAGTCAGTCATTCATTCATTCATCTGGTCTGTCAGACAGTCATTCAGTCAGTGAGTCACTGAATCAGTCATTCATTCATTCATTCATCTGGTCTGTCAGACAGTCATTCAGTCAGTGAGTCACTGAATCAGTCAGTCAGTAAATCAGTCATTCATTCATTCATCTGGTCTGTCAGACAGTCATTCAGTCAGTGAGTCACTGAATCAGTCAGTCAGTAAATCAGTCATTCATTCATTCATCTGGTCTGTCAGACAGTCATTCAGTCAGTGAGTCACTGAATCAGTCGGTCAGTAAATCAGTCATTCATTCATTCATTCATTCATCTGTTCTGTCAGACAGTCATTCAGCAGAGAGGCTCCACTAAAAAGCAGCAGAAGAAACAGTTTCCCTGTGTTTACGTTTAATAAACACCAATCACGAGTCATTTCATCAGTGCACACCTTCATTTCCCTGTAAACAACAACATGAAGAACAAACCTGATTCAAGCTGGACCCAAACACCAACATGAGCAACATGAGCAACATGAGCAACATGAGCAACATGAGCAACATGAGCAACATGTCACCGAGCTACATCACTACTCAAGTACTGGAGGAGATATAAAGGGAATTCCACTGCAATCGACTTTAAGGTTCATCTGCAAAATTAGACATTTTTCTACAATTTCACATCATTTTTTACAGTTTCAGTTTTGAGTAATAAGCTTCAAGATCAGATTAAAATAAAGTCACATGATGTCAACCTATTGCAATACTCAAACTAGTTGAAAGAAATGCCCATGGATGGTTACTTTTTGTACCTTTATAAAATGACTAACTGTAGATGTTTAATATGTTTATGGGAATTTGACAAATTTTCTTCCAAACAGACGGGACAGTGAGGACTGCAGTGGCTCAGTTCAAGGCAGGTAAAGGCCCACTGTAGAGGGGACAGAGTGACATTTTAGATTTTAGGTTTTCTTCACCAGGCTTTTGTCGTATAACATGAAAAAAGTTTCTCCATTTGTCCATTTTTTTCTCCCTGTAGTGTGGTACGTATTAGCAGTTTTCAGTGTTCATACTTTAGGTACAATTTGATGTTTATGCTTTCACATTCATAATTTACTGTCCCATGAAATGAGATGGACAAAGTTTTCTGAATCTGAATTATCGGGTGAAAAAAAAAAGACCAAATCAAAATCCAAGAGATTCCTTACATGTCGACACTTCATTACTGTGTGTGAGTCGCACTGTTTTAGCAGGGAGGATGCTGGGAATGATGCGAGCAACACTGGACCAGAGCTGGGCTCACGATGAGAAGGTCTGGTCAGGTTGAGTTTCAGGAAGTCAACGATAAACTGGGCTGAGGATTGCATGGCTGAGTCAAGTTTTGACAGGATTAAAAACCCACTTGGCACTGGATTCCTGGACTTGTGTCACCTACACCCAACATTTATCAACGTTATTCAATAATAACGTTGGTTTCCAAAATTTCTATTCTTCAGAGACAATTTCAGTTCACAAGTCTTGATTTGGAAGTAGTGGTTATCTGAATAATTAGGACATTTTAGCACATGGTAAGTTTCAAATCATGTACCAGAAAGTTACCTCCAGTCCCTCTGAGCAGCAGACTGAGCGAACGCTGCCATTGGCTCAGGATTACAAGGTTTAGTCAAATTAACATTTTAGGCGTTTAGCTGCTGGTTTCACCCTGTGCGACTTGAGACTAGTGCTGCCTTCCAGACATGTCGGAAAATCGGAAATATCGACTTCTTACTAGGAAAAATGCAACGGAACGCCGCTTCAAGTAGGAAATTCTGGAAAAATGTCTCAACTGTGAGGTTTCTGAGCTGCTATTAAACATTACACAGCATTAATGTTAACATGTTTATAATGCTCAAAAAACTTAATTTCCATTTTCAGCATTACATGACATTAAATCCATCATAACACTTGTGTGGCTGATGGTAAAATATATGATTTTGAAATGCAAAGTTGCTCCTAACATTTGCTAACGTTCTACGATTACTGGCTAGTTAACATTGATAAATATCACTGGAATTTCTGACTGCCGACTTTGACCGAAACGCAGCATTAGCTTCAAGTCGATATTATGAGCAACCAATAGCATGGAGGTCAAGGGTCAGAGCCGTAATGCCCTGACAATAATCCTGTGACCAGAGAACGATCATGTAAGAGAGAAAGTGCTCGGAAAATAAATATAAGAGCTAAGGAGGAAAGTGGTGGAAGGGATTTTTCGTTCTCTCAAGATCAGAGCAAATTAGGAGTAGAAAATCTTGAGGAAAGTCTACGGAAAGGGATTTCACACAGAGTCCAGTTCATTTAGAATCAGGTTCAATATGTCATTTTAACTCATTACAGTGATAAAGTGAAACCCTCCAGGTTGTCTTCGTCTTGTCTAGCCGGCTCCTCGGAGCAGCAGGTAGAGAGCGGAGACGGTGACGGCGGTGGCGGCGGAGCTGAACACAGCGTTACAGAGCGTGCTCCTGCTGATCTGGTCCCCCAGTGTTCTCCGGGTCTCCTCCAGACCCTGAACCACCGCCTCCGAGTCCCACCGGCCCGGTCTCTCCGGTTCCTCCGGTCTCACGGGTTCCTCTCGTCTCACCGGCTCCTCCTCCGTCCTCGCCGCCCGCTGCTGACTCTGGATTTCGGCCCGCTGCCCCGCCGTCTCCACCAGCCCCTTCACGGCCGACAGTTGGCGCTCTAACCTGCCGACTCCCTGCTCCAGCTGGCCCAGCTGCGGCGGCAGGGAAAGCAGGAGCGACTCGGTCCTTTGGCTGCTGACGCTCAGCTCCGTTAAGGCTGACAGAGGCGGAGCGGCCGGGCCGGGGGCGGGGCCGGGGCCGGGGGCGGGGGCGGGGCCGCCGTCCCTCGGGGCGAAGCCGTCCTTCAGAGTGACTCTGAGGCCGTCGATGAGCGACCGCAGCTCGGCCTGCTGGGAGCGGTGGTTTCCGGCCTGGACCCGCAGCGCCTCCTGCAGGCTCTCCGGACCTTTCTGGGCCTCCAGCAGCAGACTCTTCAGCTCCTGCAGACCAATATGAAAAGACATATCAACAATAACTAGAGTAAAAGGAAAAAAGACTGAACACTCCAAAAAAATAGCTCCATAAAGAAAGATTTAATGCTCGTACCAACTGAGTAATGTAACAAAAATCCAAGGCACTCTTCTGTAAAAAAGTCTTTATTTTATGGACTCATCAAAGGAGATTTAAAAACACTTAAAACACTCCAACGCATTTCAGCATCGGCCTTCATCAGGGAGCTTCACACAGTTCATGTTCAATTCAATTTCATGTTTCATGTCAAATTTCAGTTCATGATTTTGAACATGAATTGTTGCACAGGAGAAATCACAGCACTCACCTTTGCTTTGTTTGGTGTGTAAGAACCAATCAAATGTCTTCAGTGGAGAAAGTGGTTCGCACTCAAAGAAGAAATATGTTTTTTTTATAAATGCAGAAGGGAAATTTGATTTGAGAGAAATTTATTATATCAGGATAAACCCCTTGAGATGTATCATCTCGTTTTCAAGGGGGTCCCAAACAAATACTCACAAAATAAATGGAAAACAGAACAGTACAAGACACAATGATATATAACACAACAATGACAAAACAAACAACAAACAACCAAACAAACAACAAACTAAATAACAAAAGAAAGAGAAAAAAAAGAGAGTTACAACCTTAGACTAGACACAATCAATAAAAAAAGAAAAGGATCAATCTATAAATAAAGGAAATAAAGGAACAGTGATGGCATTACTGAAAACACAGGCAATCTGTTTTAAGATGAGAAAACAAAACATTTTTAAATAAGTGAAATTATGACAGAGAACAGATATTTACTGGTAACTTATTCCAATCAGAAGGAGGAAACATAAAAGCTTTTTTTTTTATTTGATTGGTTTTTGCATTTATTTATTCTACGAATATAATGAGAACATAAAAAGTCTTGAAAACGAAATTTCTTCTTTGAGTGGGAACCACTTTTTCCACTGAGAACTAGGGCTGAACGATTTTGAAAAAAACATCTAATTGCGATTACTTTGACTGATATTGCAATTGCGATATGATTTGCGATATTAGAGGGAATGATAATTTTTACATCATTATTCTCATTTTCATTGAAAAACGTATTAAAATGATTATGGTGTGATTTTTGCGGGGATCTGTACCAAACAAAGATGTTTTCTTAAGTCTGTAGAATATGATGTGTAGGCCAGGACATCTCTGCAGCACCACAATATTTAATTTAAAATGCTATTTTGACACATTTCACCTTTAACAAATATTGCGCCTCCTGTGATGTGAAAAACGCAGTCGGCCATATTGCGATTTCGATAAAATTTCAATTAATCGTTCAGCCCTACTGAGAACGTAAATTGTTTGAAGCTCCCTGATGAAGGCCGATGAACTTCAAAAATAGCAGCGTTTCAGCATTTTTTTTTCCACAGTTCAGGAAACATTTCTCCTGCCGCTTCATTTGCCGATCGATCGAAGGACGAGGACTCGGTGCAGCTGGATCAGCACCGATCCTGATCCTGCAGGTACCGTCCTCAACCATGCGCCCGGACACCGTGGATCCACTCAAAAGTCTCCTTACCTGCAGGCGGACCCGGTTGACGTACGTCGACCCCATGACCCCGATCAGCGCTCCCAGCACCGAGCCGATGACGGACCAGTTCTTGGTGCGCTCGGCCCTCGTCCGCTCCTTCTCGTGGCTCGCCCGCACGCCGGCCGAGAACAAGGCGAACTTCTCCCTCTCCGAGCCCTCCGCGTTCTCGTAGGTCGTCCGGAGGCGGCGCTCCTCCTGCGGCCGGAGACAAGGCGAGGGCCGTGAGGGTCTTGCTGTAGCTCGTTTCCAGTTCGATTCAATCAACTGATCCGTTATTCCATCAATCAACTGATAAATGATTCAATTTGTCTCTCTAATTGGATTAAGTTGTTTATTTCATGCATTGGCTTTAGGCATTTTAGTTAAAGGACAATTCCATCGAGTTTTTGCTCAATTCCTGCATTCCCTTACTGTTAAATATCACTGTAGATGGTTTTCCAGCTTTTATCACATTAGATTAGATATCTGTTATTTTTCCCTCATCTTAATTGTATTTCAAAGTAAATATTTTGAAAGGAACGCTGTCTAAATATTACAAGGTTCTCCCATTAAAGAAGAGGGCAGCAATTTAAAGCTGTAATTGTGTAAAATCAAGCTTTAATTTCCATTTAATTTTACAAAACTGTAGCTGGTGAAAGCGTGTTTTTTTGGTTTGTCTGTTGGTTTGACTGCGTTGTGATTGACAGGAGGCGGGGCCTAATGTAACCACAGAGAACATTAGCTATTGGTTGAAAGATTTATTTTGGAGAATAAAAAGTGGAAATGGGACACAGAGAGAACCAGAAACTTAAGCTTTAGCTCGCTTTGTTTAGAAGCAGAAAGTGTAAGTAAGACGCAAATAAAATACAAAGTATTGGTTTAAAAACAGGAGTGTTATTTAGCTGTTCAAAGAAAATGTTTTTCTGTAATAAGTCTGCCTGTCCAGTCTTTCTCCAGGTTCCTTCAGCAGTTTCTCTATTTGGGTTTTTCTGTTTATTTATGTTCCTATTCATGTGTTTTAAGGCATGAATCTTACTGACTTACCTGCAGCAGTTTGTGCTCGAGCGTGGCCAGCTCCAGGTAGTGCGCCTCCTCTCTGGAGACCCGGTCCAGCCGGTCTCTCACCTCCTTCAGCCGGGCCTGCAGAGCCTCCAGGCTGCTGTGGGCCTCCCGCACCATTCCTCTGGCTACCATGAACGCTGCCTCCGCCTGGAGGAGACACACGGGACGTCACACACCGGCCCGTACACAGGGTCCGTCTCAGTGTTCCTCCATGATGTGTCTGAGGCAGGGTTTCCGTTATCCGGTAATTACCGTTTTTTTACCGGTAAAATCTGTTGAAGTCCGACATATTTAAATCTCTCCGGTCATAATGTCCGGTGAAAATAATTCCCTCTAAGCACAATTATTGGAACATTGTGCTCCTTGTTTTACTGAGACTGAGTTACAGCAACAGGTTGAGTTCTACTCCCAGTCTGTCGCCCAACCTGCTCCCCATGAGTAGAGTCTCTTTCAGTAAAGTAATAATAAATAATGCACTACGTGAGTTGATTTAAGTGACATGAAACACAACTGGGGAGGATTTCCTAAATTGTTTTGAATGTATTAACCAATCAAGGGTGATGTGTGTGTGTGTCGGGTGAAGGTCAGATGCCTTTACAGTTTATTTTCAGGACTTTTTGCTGGGCTGTGCTTTTTACATATTTACTGTGTTGTTTTTCTTGGTTGTCGGTTGCGTATTTAGCAATTGGCAACGTGTGATGATGGTTATCGGGACATGATGCACGATGCGCATTTGGCACTGCGCAGTGGTGACAGCATATGGCTGTTGGGCAACAAAATACATGTCAGGAACGAAGTAAAGTGCAAATTTTCATAGTAGAGGATCCTATTTTTCTATTTTGCATGGTAACGTTGTGTGTGTGTTTGAGAGAGAGAGCGTTATGCACGTGAGTCTATTGACGGGACTTATTTTATTTGGAATATAATGTATAAGCAAAAGTAGCCTACTTTTCAATAAAAAATATTATAAATCTACATGCCTTGATGATGTCATGCTTTATATAGCCTGCCTTTAAGCTCAATAAACACAGATAATATTTGACCGGAATTTCTCCCATTTGTCCGGGACATTGAAATCTTCCAGGACACGTGGACCGGCACCAACAGAAACCCCGGTCTGAGGTCATATCTACCAAGGACTGAACTTCTTACTGTCTGCTGACCTCAGTGACCTTGGCCTGGGCGTCACGGACCTCGTTCAGGCCGACGAACTCCTCGTACCTCTCCCACCAGTAGTTGACTGTGGCTGAGGCCGTCTGAGCCGACCTCTGACCCCACTGCCTGCCCAGCTCACCCACATGCTGCAGGAGGGAGGAGGAAAAAACAAAAGAGAAAGAGGGTTCTTGTTAAAGTTTTTGTTTCTTTTTCCTGAACCTCAGATCACGTATCGTATCGTGAGATAAACAGATCGTCCCTCCCTACTCAGAGCGCTTCAATCCAAGCTGTCCTTTGGATGCTTCCTGTACCTGTAAGGCAGCCAAGGTGCGCTCCTTTATCACCTCGCCTCCTCCCTTACCCTCCGGAGGGGTGGGGTTAGTGGGCTGCTGGTGGGCGCTGTAGGTTCGGAGCAGAGTGACTCTCCCTGGGACGCCGCCAGGCAGGGAGAGGCGGAGCAGACAGCAGGACCCATGAGTCCACAGAGACACCTGAGCACCTGCGTACCTACAGGAAGAAGAAGAAGAAGAAGAAGAAGAAGAAGAAGAAGAAGAAGAGAAGAAGAAGAAGAAGAAAAATGATAGGCATAATGATAAACATCATCAAATCAAGTCATACTTTATTGGTATTGCACATTTCATACACAGGACAACTCAATGTGCTTTACACACAAAAACAATGTAAACAGCAACAACATTTTAAAATAGTAGTAATAACAAAAATAAATATATATAAAATATAACAAAAAAAAGAGAGGAAAGGTAGATCCTGGTCTGAAAAAAAGGGGATTACAAAGTGATATTATTCTGACCCTCAGGGACAATAAAGTTAGATTGAATTAAAGAGTGTTTTGGCTATTTTTTATAATTTCTCTCTTGCAAAACTATGAATATGAAACAGGTCAATATGTGAATTATGTCATATTACATATTATTTCTTTACTTTGCTATACTGTACTGTATTGTACTAAAGTTCAGCTTGCTGCCACAGGAAACTGAACCTGGACTTTCTGGTTTACAGACTCTCCCTCATCACCAGCCGCCGTGCTGCCCACATGTTGTTTGTAGAGTAATTTTTTTTTATTTTTTTTTATTTATTTTAGGCATTATATGCTTTATCGATAGAGACAGTGTGAGAGAGAGACAGGAAGGTATGAGGAAGAGAGAGAGGGGAGGACATGCATCAAATGACCGCGGGCCGGATTCGAACCCACTGCGGGAAGGACTGAGCCTTATGGTACGCACTCTACTCAGTGATCCACCGGGGCGCCCCCAGTTGTAGATGACATTTACCAAAATGTGCCCCCATACCTCATTGAGAAGAGCAGCAGTCAGAAGTGCAGCAGAAACAGCCAGGAGCGTCGCTCTCAGCCCAAAACTACAGCAGACATGGAGACAGGCACCTGGGAGAACATCAATACAGATTAAAACTAGCATTTAAATGTTCACATTCATTTTATCAAATGGCAATAAACAAAGGTCTTGTGAACCTTTATTTTAAAAGGTGTTGTAACATTATCTGTCCAACAGACGGTAGATAGAGGAATAAAAACTGCAAATCTGGATTCTGTAATCTTGATCTTGCGGATCTGGATCAGAATGATCCAATCTGATTTTTTGTTGCAAGATCAGTCTGATTCTGGATTACAAAGCGATATTATTCTGATCCAGGTGAAAAGTTTTGGAAAAACTGAGGCTTGGACATTGAAATCAGATTCAGAACCATTTTCTGTAATGGATGACACTGGAGGAGAAACACTGAAAGGAAAAGATAAATTGATTCTCAGAGGGAATACCTGGTCAAATAAAGGTTAAATACAAAATAAATAAACACTGACAGCTGGTAGTTTCACAGACCTCTAACAGACGAACAGAGCAGTACAGTACACACTGACACACATGGTGCAGAAGACAGAAAGCAGACAGTTTTCTACATTTCACTTCACATATAAACATTCAACACGCTCCAGTGAGGAGACAACAGTGACTCGCCTTCAGCTGCTATAAACAGAAGCAAGTTTAACTGATGTCATCGTGTCTGTCTGGTGCTTCCTGTGTCACCTGGTTATCAGACTGCTCTCAGGACAAACAACCACCTGGACATCACATGACAGACAGTATTCACTCTTCAGATGAGTCCAGTCACTTCTTATCACGAACACTGACCTGTTGACTCTCTAACCACTGTAACTGAAGCTAAACTGTAACCTGCACATGAGGTTTACCTGTGATTCTCTGCACTGTGTAATGATAACATGGGGATGACACACAGTGACCCATCCTGACCTCACCAAACAGCTAATTCATAACACATAACAGCGCTAATACTATAGATACATCAAATACATAACCAGCTAGGTTGAAAGGAGTGTAGTATATTGAAATTATTTGATCCCAAGGTTAGCTGGCTGCTCCCTTTCCTACTTCCTCTCAACTAGCTAGCCGTTAGCTCCACGTTTGCTAACAGCTATACTGACCTTTTCAGTAACTTAACACTGTCTGGTATACAACAATAGTTTTATCCGAATTACAGATATTGAACGAAATATACCGTTTGCCTTCAAAGTTGTCAAAAGGAAAATACGGAACGTACATAACACACTGATGAAGTTTCTTTTGGCTACCTAGTTAGCATCATAATGCTTCCAGGTGATTTTGCGGTCAGGCACGAAACAGATATTCTGCTTCCGGGTCAGAGTGTACCGGGGTCCTTACAGCGCGGATTAGAACCATAGCCGGCCAGTTTCTTCCAAAAAATTAGCTTGCTTCTTGTTTAAACCGCTCGAACCAGCCTGAAATATGTCTGGCAGGGAAGGTAAGACCTCGTTTCATCTGGCTGTCATCTTAAAATTTCTGTCACGATGAAAGATGATTTCTGACAACAAAATAAATGTTAGTCAAGCGTGTTCTGCTGGATGTGTTAGCTAGATAGCTGCTAAAAAAAGTGTTAGCGCGAGCCCAGACAACGTTCCGTTCTGTCTGCACGCCAAATCCAGTCTAAAATGTGGCCGTGTATTGCTTTCTTGCTCGTCGGCAAACATGCATACATGACAGAACAATACTTAATGCTTTTTACGAATTGCTATGATCTTCTGGTAAATTCGGCTACGCAATGATCCACCAAGCAGCAGTTTACTTAAACAAAATCTCTACTATTAGAATGGCTGCTCGCAACTGTAAGTAATCTTGATGGAAGATTGCGGGATTAAGAGGCGAACCAATTCTAAATTTTGGTATTATACGAAATAAGTAAATAATGCTTGGTGCATTGGATGGGTGCCGAATTGAAGAGTAGATCCTCACTATTTGTAAAAGGTCTCAAATTCTGTTCTACCGGAGATGTGTATTTAGTATATTTGCCGATAAGCAAAGCAACATTAAACTGCCAGATTTTTGAGTGGAATTTGTCGCAGTATTCTCCTGTCGGGTCTAGACTATGTTCGAGCTCATTTAGCACGGGAGTTAGCCTGTCAGCCACACGGCTAGCGAACTAAATGTGTGTTTTTATTCCCCTGCAGGAGGCAAGAAGAAGCCGCTGAAGGCGCCCAAGAAACAGTCTAAGGATCTGGATGATGTAAGCTCCTCTGGCCTTTCAGACTCAACCATATGTTAGACTGTATTGTTGGACATTGGGCCTTTCCCTTAGTCATCAGTAAGTGTACAGGCCAAATTAATTGCAGAACATTGAGCCCAGACTTCTGCCGCGGTCACTACAGATCCTTCTCTGTGCTTCGGCCCGGATTAATTCATTTCTCATCTACATTCACTAGGGAGGGAGGATATGATTTGATATGCGGTTCACTATTCGATATATAACTGCGATGTAATGAATAAAAGTTCAGTGCCAACAAAGTCTGATTGTGCAGAATTATGTTTATTTCTGAGCCACAGAATGTAAACAACAATTTAAAAATCTCATTTCAAAGTGACAATATTATAATTTGGATGGAGAGCTTGTGAAACTGTGATGGTCAGGAGTCTCATTAGTGATTACTACAGCAGAATAACATGGAGCTGATATCACCATTCATGTTCCTGACTCAACAGACGGACTGACACGTTTTGTATTGAGATATATTGAATTTTGATATATCGTCACATCCCTAACATTCACTGAGTGTCCAGAACACAAAGACTTCCTTCTCTCTCCAACATCTAAAACACAATAGGCTAAGGCTATGACCTTATAGATGTCACTTAGGGCTGGGCAATAATTCAATATTATTGTTTATCGTCTTTCAGTGGAATCATATTGTGATGATATGAAGACATTTTAATATCGTGACACATTTCTGCTGTCTAAATTGATGATGACAAGCAAATTTTACTTAAAAACTCTGATAAAATGAGGTATGGTAGGAATATTATTTGAATATTTCTGTTTTGTTTGACATACATGAACCATATCGTTATATATATTGATATCGAGAAAAATCCTTATGATTATCATGATATTGATTTCAACCATATCGCCCAGCCCTAATGTCACTTGTTAAATCCACTTCAGTTGTTTAGGGAGTTTTAAGACTTGATACAGCTCAAACATGGATTGTGTAAAATTGTTTGTGGTTGAAACTCCATATTAGGAAAATGGTCTTCATGTTTTGTACAAGCGGTATCTTCTGTATTCTGTATTTAAAGCTGGGCCAAAATGGGCTCCATCACTTAATTCACCAGTAAGTTCTAGCCCTTGGTTTGTCTGTCTGTGATTGTCTGTGATTTTCAGTCTAATTATTTGCTGTAGGTAGATGAATTATAGCAGTGACAGTGATCACTAAACAGATCACTCTGCTTCTCCAATCTGCCACTGAAAACATTTTAGGTTGTCTGTCTATATAGGAACCATAGCAAGAGGACAGTGATGATGACAATAATGCCGTTTTTGCCTGGAAGTCCTCAATGTGGAATGAGCTCCTCCAGAGGATTTCAAACTAACTGTCTCTCTGCCTGCCTGTCTGTCTGTCTCTCTGCCTGTCTTGCCTGTCTCTCTGCCTGCCTGTCTGTCTGTCTGTCTCTCTGCCTGTCTGTCTGTCTCTCTGCCTGTCTGTCTGTCTCTCTGCCTGTCTGTCTGTCTCTCTGCCTGCCTGTCTGTCTCTCTGCCTGTCTGTCTCTCTGCCTGTCTGTCTGTCTCTCTGCCTGTCTGTCTGTCTCTCTGCCTGTCTGTCTGTCTCTCTGCCTGTCTGTCTGTCTCTCTGCCTGTCTGTCTGTCTCTCTGCCTGTCTGTCTGTCTCTCTGCCTGCCTGTCTGTCTCTCTGTCTGTCTGTCTCTCTGCCTGCCTGTCTGTCTGTAGGATGAGATGGCCTTCAAGCAGAAACAGAAGGAGGAGCAGAAGGCCATGGAAGCCATGAAGGCCAAAGCTTCAGGGAAAGGACCTCTGAGTAAGACGCTATACTCTGATATCACTGAGTCTTTTTCCTTTGTCCATTCACAACTACAGTTAAACCTCAGTTAATCTGACTCAAAGACATCCTAACTGACCGCTAACTAAAACCCACAAGAATAACAGGCAAGTTCTCATATAGAGTGGCATTCCACATTAAACTTACTGAGTATCAGAGGGTCAGGTTCAGGTTCTGTCTCACAGCACAACCTGACAGCTTCCAGAAGGTTTTAAAAGCGTGACGCTTAGCCGGTGAAGCCATTTTTAGATGTAAAGTTAACGTTACCGGTGGAGGACAACTAAACCCGGGGAAAATCAAACGTCTCAGTGCCACCAGATATACAGTATTTTCCAGTTCCGGTTCATCGATGACAACTTGAAGTATATATAAAACAAAGCTGATAACTTGATTTTCAGTTTTTGGTACATTTTAAACGATTTAAAAATGACAGGCGCTCTTGGGCGCTATAGTGAAATATAGAACAGGGCTCTCTAGCAGCTCCGTGTGTCGTCATTGAGATGGTTTTTTTTCTTCAGACGCGTGCAAGTAGGCAGGTGTGGAGAGAAAAAAATTACTGGGAGAATCGCAAACCTGCTTGTGATTTCGAAGGTCGAAATCGAACGCTCATTTCGATCGATTTCCGATTTAGAATCGAAATGGTGACACCCCTAATAGTAACTATATTCATAGTATTCTGTTGCATCACCACATGTCCTCCAGTGGTCTTGGAAAACTTTGATAAGTCACAAAATATGAAAAATATATTTTCTAGGCCTTAACAAGCCACTTCTCACGTCTCCTAGTTACCTTTGATGGCGGAAAAACTCCAGTAATACATTTTCTGAGCACAAAGGTCCCACATATTAGTAGCTAATAAGAGCTGTGATGATAAAATCAACTGTCAATCAAAAAACATTTTGACAGGGTTCCTGTTGGTCATCAGTCATCTTTGTCACATCCTCTCCAACCTAAATGTCAATCAAAAGCCCCGCCCTCTGAAGCTCAGCGAGTTGCTCGACTTCCTGACTACAGCAGGAATGAGAGCGGAAGAAACAGAAATAACTATAACGATAATCCAGTTGAAATAATAAAAATGACCCATTCATTTGTTTTCAATTCATTCATTTTCATCAACCATAAATTTATTACTTAGTTTTTGTCACTTCTGCCCTTCCAGTGCTCACTACACTGTCTCTATGGCAACCATCATGGATCACTATCGTGCTACACTGTCTCTATGGCAACCATCATGGATCAAAACATTGATTATGCATCTGTTACTGCTACTGATTTGAACTTTTAATCAAATTGTCTTTGGATTTATGAAATCGTTTGACAATTTATCAGTTTTTCAATTAACAAACTTATTCATCACATTGAATTGTTTCATGTCATTTTTCTTTCCTCCGCCCTTCATATGAAGTTTGGTTGTAAATTGCGACTTCAACCATTTGAAACATTTGACTCGTACTCTGAAGGCATGAAAACACATTATGGGCTACGAATGAATTTAGGAGTCAACTCAAGACCTCTGCTTACAAAATCCTTCTGTTCATAACAATACAATCAACACCTGTTTTTTACTTTTTTTTTTTTTTTAGTTTCTGGTAGCAGTTTTTCCAAAATGGATGTGTCGGTTTTGGAATGCTCATTGTACATTTTTAACTGGACATGGGTGGAAAAAAAAGTCTCATTCCGAAATGAGAGGTCGACCATTTTAAAATGTCACTCCTCCTCCTATAAAGTGATTACCAATATGAAAGTATGACTCGTTATTGACATTATTGGCAAGCGGCTTGTGCACCTTACACACAAAACAGGCCCATTCAGAGGATAAAACCATCTGCTTTTGTTTTACAGTGAGGTTTTGTAACGAAACCCTTAACTAGTCTCTTCTTGGTTTCTCTCTTTCTCATTCTTCCCTTTTTGTTTCTTTCTCTCTCTTCCTGTCGGTGTCTCTCTCTCTTCTCTCCCTCCCTCCAGCGGGTGGTGGGATCAAGAAATCGGGCAAGAAGTAAAATATGAATTTGAAGACGATGTTTGTTTGCTACTGAGTCTCCAGCCTCGCTTCCTGCGCTGACCAACGCCTGGACGTTCGCCGGGATCCACCAGTTTGATTTGCTGAGTTTAACCTGAAACACCCCCCCACCCCACCCCACCCCCCACCCCTCCAACACCCTGACCCCACCCACCGTGTCCTCCTCCTCTCCCAGAGTTCCTACACAGAAACGTATAGAAAATGAATTTGAGGATTTACAGGTCAAAAATATCTTTGCAAGTACGGAAAAATGTTGGTCAGGCCTGACACACGCATCACTACACCTGTTATGTAATTGTAGCTGTCAGCCATCAGTCCTGATCAGCTTGCAGCATATTGATCACCGATCAAAGCCTTTAGCCATTTAGAAAAGAAGGCCTGCAGTTTCTGAAACAGAAAATGTGTAGGAACCCTGAATTCCTCTGGGTTCTGTAAAGCTTCAAGTATCAGAAACATGAGTTATCCCAACTGTTGTTTTTTTTCCTGAATGTGTTTTGTTGTAAAGAGGGAGATATCAATAAAGTTTTTTGTAATTAGCGCTTTTTATTTTCATTCTTCTGCAGTCCTGAGAGAATCGGTCAAGATTATCACACATCATGTCAGTGTTAAAATAACAACAGTGATAAAGGAAAGACATTTCAAACAGCTGGTTATTAGCTCCCATAAAGATAATTGAAGATAACTGACATAGCTGCTAAATGGTGACATCTGAATTAGGCCTACACAGTTCATTGTGCTTCGAGTTTTGGAATGAAATGCAGGCAAAATTGCTTGTAGAAAAAGTGAACTAAGACTTAAATTAGTAGAGTTAAAGTGGGATTTTCAGACCAAATGTCACATCAATATTGATTGCAGGGACAGCTGAAACTGGTGGTTGAACACTTTAGAAAACCAGACCTGTTCATTCACACCAACAGAAACTGTATCACCATGCAACTCGCCTTCTTAACTGGCTGCTGAAGTTTAGCTGCAACCACATGGCACCAATGAGGAAATGAGACGAGTACTTCTTTTTATTTCTTTTCCAAACGTGTCTCATGATCATTCTCTGGTTATAGAAATACTGTCAGGGTGCTGTGGCTTTGTATTCTTTGCTAATGGTTGCTTGATGTAAGAGTTGAAGCTTATCTTCTGTTTAACACAATCTACGTTGCATCAGCTAAAAATACATTCATTGTTATAGTTGACCTTATTGACACGGCGGCCATTTTGAACATTCAGGGTGGGAAGCTCTACCCAGAAGATTGGCCTAGACATAGACTGTATATAAAAATGTTATTACTTCAACACATAAGTGAGGACTTCACATAGACCTGACAGTTGTCGAATTATTTAGCAATCTTGGGAACAACAACCACAACAACTGCTGTAATTTAGCAGGGAAGTTAGTTAGCTTACTGGTAAGCTACTGGCTAGCTACCTAGGTGAGACCTCAAACATTTGTATGTGCATCTTGGTTCACAACACTAGGACCAAAGTCGAATCGAAGAAACTCTTTAGTTTAAACAAATTTGTAATGAATTACTTTCCTATCTATATTAATCTGTGTTCCATTGCCTTGGTCTGATCCTTTTCACAACAGTTGGGGAGGGAGAAATCCAAGGCTCATTGGTTAGGCTGTTAGGCCAACCGATGTAAAACTTAGGTTTTTGTGTTAATTTTCATTTGGAATCGAAATGGATTTAGAATCGATTCCATCAATTCCATTACAGGGAGTCGGAGTCGGAATCAAATGTGACCGATCTGATGTTTTCTGGTCAGTGTAATTAATAAAAAGCTGCATGGAGTTGCATTTTTTCAGTTTCCCATCTGGACCACATGGATATGTGCTACAGAATCAGATCCCAAGGCATGCGACCTATGCTTGAATTGTATTTGAACACTCAAATCAGATTTTGTCAGCATTGCCATGACGATAAGTAAATCTTACATAATTCACCTGAGAGTTGTAATAATTTAGTCAGTTTGTCTGAGCAGCATCAACAAAAAGACGAACAGACGACTTGACTCGATTCAGTCAAAACACAAAACCTAACTGAAATGTGTTGGAAACAAAAACAGATGTGACGTCTTTTGTTACTGTTACTATGGAAGCCGAGAACGGCCGTGCTTGCAATAATTTTTTTAATGCCGTTATCTCGAGATCACAAGTTAATTTATCTCGTTATCTTGAGATAACAAAGCTTGTTTTCTTGAGATAACAAAGCTCGTTTTCTTGAGATAACGGGTTAATTTATCTCGTTATCTTGAGAAAACAAGACACAATGCAATTTCTGCCTGTGTTAGACCTTGATTGAAGTACAGCCTGATGTGTTGATCAGTAATGGATACTCCTTGCTCTGACATTTTCAGCTTAAATCATCTGCTACAGTTGTCAAGATGCCATCTATGCATGCTGGCATGGCGCTCCTGATCTCTGATAAACATTATAAGTAATAAGAGGAAACAACATTTTGTTTTCTCATGATAATGGGTTGATTATCTCGTTATCTCGAAATAACAAAGCTTGTTTTCTCGAGATCACGAGATAACTAACTTGTGATCTCGAATAATAATAAAAATAATAATTGCAAGCACGGCCGTTCCCGGCTTCCGTATGTTACTCTGCGGTTGTGTGTGTCTTTTCAACATCACTGTCAGTTCATATTGGTATGGGAATATGGGTTACATTGTAGAACAGATATGAACAGAAAAAATTACAGATATCAGAAGCAGTTCAGAACTGAGCCTGAAGGCCTGCGGTGTGAACTGAGCCTGAGTAAACAGCAGGGTGGTAGGATGGTGTGAGCGTACAGCAGCGGGACGTATCTTGGTTTCATTCAGTTTAAACTTCGTTGCCGGAACTCAGCTTGGCCATCTTCATCCGGAGGATCTGGATCTCCAGGCTGAGCTTCTCCCGCTCCAGCAGCAGGTTTCCTCTCTTCAGCTCCACCAGGTCTCCATCCGGAGCCACGAGGCCCGGCACCGACTGAACCTGCTGCGGCCGCTGCTCCAAACCTGCGGAGGGAAGCCGCAATAATCCGCTTAATAACTGCAATTAAATCAGGATGGATTAACGCAAACCACATGGAGGTGATTCTTTCTAGTGTAGACAGCCATGAGAGGATCAGATGTGTACAAGACAGACAAAAAGCTGGATTTTCTTTTTTGGTTTATCTGAATTCTGCAGCGTTTCCTCTCTTAGTTCGATTCGTTTCTCCAGGTGAGAGCGATGCCATCTGAACTCTGGTGGCACCAAATAACGGCAGCGAGAGTCTCAGTCCTCTAACAAGAGAACTGCAACTACAGGACGCCACCACGAAACACAAGGGATTATGGGTAGAAGGAGACGGACGCGGTTCCTCATGCATGGAAAGCCTAGCAGAACAAAATTAAGTATGGACTGATGCTCATATTCAGCTACTTCTTCATGTGTTCTTACCTGGTATGAACACCACAGAAGAAGAGACAGACAAGTCCATCATGTTAGATAAAGTTACAGGAAGTCAGATTTGTTTTGACTCTCTATCCTGCAGGATGACAGGTGACCAAAACTCTGTCCAATAAACAAGCTGCTTGTGAGTCATGCGACTCTTGTTTCCAAGCCCTGGTTGGCTTGTAATTGGTCAGTGTGAACCTCAATGAACCAAATACAAAAATGCAACAAAATAAAGTTCTCACTATGGTTTGGACTAAAGAAAGCGACCTGTAGGTGTGATGTCACCCTGATCACATGCTCTTCACCACTCTGCTTCACAGTCACACAGGTCAACACATTCAGACTGAGAGCCGACCAGCAACCACAGGCTGCTGCTGACGGACACTGGGGAAGCATCACTGAAATGATGCAATTTTCTTTATTTTTCTCTGGGAGGCATGGGAGCTAGACTGATGATGACGATTATAAGGATGAGAATACATCTGTTGATTACCGTTGACTTTGTCTGAAGACACAAACAATTTTGAGGTCCTTGAGGTCCATTCAAAGCTGTGTGTGTGGTGTCATGAACCAAAAACACTCTCAATCCATTTCTCCACGTTCATTTTCCAGCATCTCTCTGAGCCTTACCAAGAACAGGCTGTTTCTGTCACCGTGTCTTTAAGGCTCATTAATATTAACGGCCCCTCTGTTCCCATTGGCTAACCGTTTCCAGAGTGAAACGTGAGACGCCGCGGCCCGGCGGCTACAGGTAGGGAAAACTCTCCGGTAATAAACAATGACAACCGCTCAACCGCTTTGAAAAAAACACTTTGTTAGTCTATTATTTCTTACAAAAATGATAATGCGCGAACCTTTGTGACATCACAAAGTTACGGAAGTCCAAACGGCTCGTTTAGAGGCTCGCTTTTCTAATATGGATTGTGTGGATTTAGTTTTGATACTTTCACCATGTTTAGATAGACCATCCAACTCCTTTATCATCACAGAGGTAAGGGGAGTCCTGCTTTACATGTTATGGGACCTTTAAAACATCTAGTAAACGTTAGTCTGTTCTACATGATTTGTATTCTAAACATCTGGTTGGCTGCTAAAATAGTGAAAGGTGCTGGAGAATTTCAGGATGTGACAACCATTCTTTTTTTTATTAAAACCAGTTTATTATTATTAATAATAGGAACATAATAAGAATAAGAAGAGAGTATTTCTGCTGGTTACCATCCTCTTCGTCTCCTGTCTGACTCATGGACCTCAGCTCCACCTCCACAGGATAATGGTCGCTCACTTTGAGGGCCTGGAAGATATACAGACGATGACTGATCGATCGATTTGATTCACTGAACATCCGCTCTGTATAATCTTGGATGTTGTATTTTTAAATACAACATAAAACCCAGTAGCCTAGGTCAGAATAAGGGTCCTGACAGAGAAGTTATTATATGCATTATATATCTCTTCCCTTTAGCCTTTAACTAGCTACGACTTTCCTGATACAGGCCTTAAACTTTTTTTTACACTTTGCTTCGCACTTATGCACTGCTGCACTTCTTTTAAAATGTTGTATTTTACTTGATTTTAATTATTCTATGTACTCTATTTCTTAACTTTATTTTTAGTATTATTCAGTGGGTTTTATTTTCCATCTTATGTTATGCTCATTCTGTGTCTATTTTCATGCATGTAATTTCTTTGTTGTAAAGCACTTTGAGCTGCATTTCTTGTATGAAAGGTGCTATACAAATAAAGTTTATTATTATGTTATTATTATATGCATGCATGTTATAACATATATATGAAAGTATAATGGTAATTATTGTGTTGCTGGCATAAACTGTGCTCTATTAGTTGATAGAGACAAGGAAAGGGACAAAAACATCAAATCACAATCTAAATCAATCTAAAGTAATTTTGATAACGCTCTGCTAATAACATTTGACAGCAGCTGTCCACTAGAGGGCAGAACGACACAGTCAGTCACTCTGCACAAGGTCCAACTTGTATTTGAGGGAGACGAACCTCCGGCACAGTTCAGGACCAGGTACACATCCAGGATGCTTAAGAAGAGACATGAATCTGCACAGGACTAGTGGCTCCACTGTGTGCATTGTAAATGTCTGCCTGGACTGCCTGGACTGCCTGGATATTTATGATGGCTGCTGTAGATGATTTTGGATTATTGGGGTTTCTGTTTATTGATGTGCTTTCAGTGGTTTATATGCTCAGGTTTACAGTTATCGATATGCACTTTAAATGTCTGCCTGGACTGTGATGGTATTTATGATGGCTGCTATAGATGATTTGGATTATTGTTGTTTCTGTTTATTTGATTTGATGTGCTTTAAATGTGTCTATATGTTCTGTGTTGTACCACAAATTGCCTCTTGGAGGACATTAAAGTTTTCTAAGTCTAAGTCAGTAGAATAATACTCTAGAGCTGCAACGATTAATCGATTAGTTGTCAACTATTAAATTAATCGCCAGCTATTTTGATAATCGATTCATCGGTTTGAGTAATTTTTTAAGAAAAATAAGTCAAAATTCTCTGATTCCAGCTTCTTAAATGTGAATATTTTCTGGTTTCTTTACTCTATGACAGTAAACTGAATATCTTTGGGTTGTGGACAAAACAAGACATTTGAGGACGTCATCTTGGGCTTTGGGAAACACTGATCCACATTTTTCACCATTTTCTGACATTTTATAGACCAAACAACTAATCGATTAATCGAGAAAATAATCGACAGATTAATAGATAATGAAAATAATCGTTAGTTGCAGCCCTATAATACTCCCCACCAGTGTTTGAGATAATGAGAGAATTGTCTTGAGATCTCAGGAAAAAAATAGATCATTTTCTCATTTGGGGAAAACAAAATGTGTTATTTATAATGACATAAATAACTCAATATCTTATCATTGGAAAACAGCGTAAATAAAAAGTATGAATATATGTCCTCAATGGGCTTCCGTACCAGGAAGACCCAAACATTACGTTTTTAATAAATCAGAGTTTATTATCTGAGGCTTCAAGGCAATTAAAGCTAGAAAATCTAAAAGGTCAAGGGCGTGTAGGCTTTTAATATCCACTGTAGATATTCAGTTTATCTCTGTTTCTCGGTCGGAGTGTTGTATGACGCTGTGTGTGTTGCTGTGTGGCTGCAGACCTGCTCCTCTGTGAGACCGTATGCCAGCTGGAAGTTGAAGGGTTTGGCAGAGTCTGGTACGACCGCCTGGAACATGTCGTCTCCGTAGATCACTATCCTGCAGAGAGAGATCACACACGAATCAAATGTTTTGGTCTTTTTCCTTTCAGAGGTGAGACCAAGTCCACTTCACTCGAGTCCCAAGTCAGTCTCAAGTCTTGAGGCACAAGTCTCAAGTCAAGTCCCAAGTCTAAATGTAGATCACCAAGTCAAGTCCATGTCATTAATGTCAAGTCTCAAGTCTAAATGTAGAACAGCAAGTCAAGTCAGAACAAATCCAGAGTCCAGTATCAATTTAATATCTTAAAGAAAACTAAATATCTAGGACTTTTCAATGCAATATGGTTTCAATAGGATAAAAACTTGGTAAGAGCATCATGAGTTTGATTTCTATAATCAGTTTCAACTTCAATAAATTCAATCATTCCATACAAATTCAGAAAACAGAATTTAAATTCAGTCGTCTGCTGGAACAAATCTCATCACTTTCAATCTAAGTCATTTACACAAACACAAGATCTCAAGTCAAGACTTTAGAAACCTTTTCAAGTCATCAGAGTACAAGTCAGAGTCAAGTCCCAAGTCACCAGAACCCAAGTCAAGTCAAGTCTGAAGTCTGCTCTTCATGCATCAAGTCAAGTCTCAAGCTATTAAAAATGTGACTTGTGTCTGACTTGAGTGTGTGTGTGTGTGTGTGTGTGTGTGTGTGTGTGTTACCTATCATATGTGTGGTCGTTTCCAGTACTCGCTGTGGTGTCGACGTCGTCTGCGATCAGCCAGTGGAAGTTCTTGTCGCTGCGGATCCGGATGTCCTTCATGTCTCTCTTGGAGACGTAGGCTCCGTCTGCGTTGAAGTCTCCCAGGATCATCACGTTCTGCAACGCGGGGACGGCAGAACGTCAACGCTCCACAGAGACAGAGCAGTGGTTCTCAAACTTTTTAGCTCGTGAATAAATCTGTAGTAGTAGTAGAACTTTTTTTTTTTTTTTCCTATCCCCCCCCCCCCCCCCCCAAAATGATCTCACAACCCTCTAGAGCAGTGGTTCTCAAAGTGGGGTCCGTGGCACTCTGCCAGGGGGGTCGGTGAAAAGAAGTGTACCTCTGTCAAATGACACCATCAGATGACGAGTTGAGGACATGTCTTCTGATATCAAGTCACAACTCCTGGAAAGATTGAGAGTGTCTAAATTTGCGGTTCAGTTGGATGAGTCCAACTGCAATGCAGGCATGTGTTCAGTTTGTTATAGCCTGCATTTATTTTATCATTAGACTTTTATCAATCATTACGTATGAACTAAGAGTGAAACTAGCTTTTTACCCTTTTTACCGTCTCTTATCAGCTATGATACAATATATAATTTATAAACAAATGATTTTATATTACACAAACTAATGATAAAATAACATAAATTATAGCATTACTAATAATTAGTAAACATTATTAATGATCATTTCATTGTTTGTTAACAGTAAAATAACTATTAACTAAAGTTTAATTAACTATCAATTTACCATTTATTAATGATGGTTATTATAAAGTGTTACCAAACACTT
>NW_027280615.1:0-17500 GCF_046629955.1 Centroberyx affinis | reverse complement strand
GTTATAGTTTATTAGAATTTACTGTTACCTGGTGTTGGTTAATTTAAATATTCATTGTTGAAAGTTACCAAATTAAAGTGCTAAAAATGGCAATGGCGATCCCTGACTGATTTCATCTGTATTGATATAGATTATATCGCCTTTTCAAATATAGCTCTTTATCATGATGCACTAAATGCTATGGGCCCTATTTAAACGATCCATGGCACATGGTCTAAAGCTCATGGGTAAGTACATTCAGGGCGTGTCCAAATCCAAACTGCTAGTTAAACGTGTTAACATGTGGGCGCAAAGTAAGGCACAAGGCACAAAGGGGTTAGACTGAGTCCCTTAATTAATCATAGGCGTGATTTGGGCGTAACATGAACTCAACCAATCAGAGTGTCGTCTCCCGTTCCCTTTAAGAGCCAGGTGGCTTGCACCTTGGCGCGTTGCTATTTAAATGGCGGATTCTGCAAGTTGGAGAAAGGAACGGTTTTCTGCTGAGGAAACGGATTCTCTCTCTCTCTCTTTCTCTCTGTCTTTCTCTCTCCCTCTCTCTGTTTGTGATGTCTGAGGCCGCCGATAGCAGTATTGGTAGAGTTAATACATAGCGACCCAGTCGTAGTTTTACTCATTTACATAAAACATTGCAGTGTAAAATAAAAAGTCAAGAGACGTATAGTCTTTGCAATTAAATGTATATTTATTCATGTACTTTTCACGAATGAATTGTTTGTCACCTGTTTTCTGTGCTGCACTGGACGATCCTGTTTTAGACCCGGGAAACCCGCGGCGGAGCGTTCCACTTCCTTTTCTGGAGCAGGTTTCCGGGGGATCGGACTAAGTGTGGTAAAGTGGCAGGGGTGTTTAATTGTGGGTTTCTTGAAAAGTTATGGAGTGGATCAATTGTTTTTGGAAATGTCTAATGACCTGTATTATTGTTGAATATAAGGTTGTGGGGTAATATGATCAGGTGAATAATGCTATGAGGTAATTGATTATCATATACTGATTGATGTCTCTTAGTAGGAGCCAGCTGATATATAAAGGTGGAGGCTGGAGCTCCGTGGAGAAAGGATAGCAGACCTTGCTGGCAGAGGCAGGCCAGTACTCTGTCATCTGCGGAGGGACCTTATCTAAAGGGGCATTGCCTTATAGTGCAGATTTGGATTATAAGTATATCTTTTTTTTGCCTTGTATATTTTTTTTTCTTGTTTATTTTTATTTAAGTTGTATTTTTTTCCTTTTTTCTTCAATTGGCCAATTTTGTCTGCACTGTATATAAGCTGCATGGGACCACACTGCTGTAAATAAAACACCTGGACTGATGAACAGAACCATCTCTTTTGTTTATTATGTGCTTTTCACATATTTACTGTGTTGTTTTTCTTGGTTGTCAGTTGCGTATTTAGCAATTGGCAAAGTGTGATGATGGTTAACGGGACATGCATGTTGCGCCTTTGGCATTGCGTAATGGTGAAAGCATATGGCTATTTGGCAACAAAATAGTAAAGTGCAAATTCTCATAGTAGATGATCCTATTTTTCTATTTTGCATGGTAACGTTGTGTGTGTGTGTGTGTGTGTGTGTGTGTGTGTGTGTGTGTGTGAGTGAGAGAGACCTTTTAATTAGCAGGAAAACACTGCACCAGGTTTTTGTTGGTCAATGGCGCAATCGCTTTCCTCTGCCTCAAGATAGCAATGTGCCTGACCACACCTCATTTTAAGACCAACACACCCATGGGTGCACAGATGGGCGCAAGTACATTTGCTATTTAAACAACGTGGGCGCTGGGCGTGAAAATGACAACTGCGTCGGTCGGAAACTAGCAATCACACTGGGGTGTAAGATGGGGCCCTGGTCTGGGTCAAAAAGTCCAGGGCCATTTTCTTGTCCCAGTCCGTCCCTGATCAGACACCAGTAAAAAAAACGGAATCTCTATATCGATATTTAGACACTTGGGAGACTATTTATCCATTCCTGACCAGAAGGATGTTGGGAAACCAATGCGTTTTGCAAGGTTTAGAGGGGAGTTTAGTTTTGGTCACGGTGGGGAAAAAAGATGTCAGCCAGCATGCTAGTTGGTAGATCTCTGGAACCGAGAAAAGAGAAAAGAAATCCCTTTCATAATGTAAAAATGATGGTTGGGTGGGGGTCCCGGAAAATCTCCCTTATTTTCAAAGCCCAATAATGACAGGTATGGCTTATAACGTCTGCTGCACATTCCTCACCTGTTACTCATCTTCCGCCCCTACATGAAGAGAAAAGCCCCTCAGACAAAAAGCCACATCTGCTAAAATAACCCATAAAAACAGTTTTTTTTCCCCCCCAGGAATGAAAAGAAAAGAATGTATATTTTCCTCACCCTTCAAAATCAAACGGCACTCATTACTTTTTGCGCATGACTACAGTTTAGATTTCATATCAGCAAAAATTATGCCCATAAATGCAAGAGGCCCTTTTGTAGGAATACATATTTCCTCCGTTTCTATACATTTATGTTTTATGTTTGTCACTTTTGCGCCGTTTGTGTTTAAATGTTTGCTGCCTCTTGGCCAGGTCTCTCTTTGAAAAGAGAAACTGATTCTCAGTGGGACTTCCGGGTACAATAAAAGTTAAATAAATACATGTATGAGCAAAGGTGTTTAATAAAAACATTGTTAAAATCTGATTTTGTTTGAGTGGTTAAATTTAAAGTTATTTCATGTTCAAAAATCTGCCATTTTTGTCCAGGTGGTTTCTGAAAACAAAATCCTGAAATCCTTCCAATCTGCCAATCTAATTTAAATTAGAGGAGCTGGTATTGTCAGCCAATCAGAGCCCAGTACTGTGACTGTTCTGCCTGTGAGGACTTAGTCTTCTTCTTCAATTGAACTTCCTGAGCCATCGTATATCGTGTGAAACCTTTGCTTTAGTTTGTTTACAAGTAGAAATGTAATGGAAGTAAGGAATTATCCTTTAAGTCTGGACCAATCAGCTCTTGAGGAGACTGGGAACAGATGCAAACTTCACTTTTAGCTACTGGAGTTAAAGCAGGTAGTCTGTCTTGAGTCTGTAGCTCAGCAGGTAGAGCAAGGCACTGACTGCAGGGTTTGGGGTTCAGTTCCCTCTGAGGCTACCTATGCTATCAATGCATACAGTGAAGTTATCATGTAATGGCAAATCTTTTATCGTTTTCTTTCCTGACAGTAGCTGCGTTTACATGGAGCCTTTTAATCAGAACAGCAGCCCAATCAGAATAAAAATGCCTCATATAAACGCCTCAATCAGAATAAACCGCCCGATCCGAATGAAATTTCATTCCGTTTGAGAGGCTGTTTAACTCTTTCATAATCCGGTCGATAGATAGAATTTCATCATGTAAACACTCTTTCCGATCACTTTCTTTATCTCGCCTCTTTCTGCACACGCTCACGTATTTAACGTAAGTAACGTCAATTACGTTTCCCCTTTTTTTTCCAGGAGGATTGGAATGGAAGTGCTTGTTATGAACCCCGGGGCGCTCGGGCTTGATGTGGGCGGTGCAGCCCGTTTTTATATCAAGTCCTGACTCCGCCTCTCCGGGCCAGTTTCGGTTTACAGCGGTGAAAATTACAAATGGACCCAATCATTGCGGGGGCAAAACAAAACTTACGGAGTCGTATGTTTTGATAAACCTGTTGCTTCATAAGAAAGAGCAGCAGTAAAGAAATAACTGACACAGGTCCATCTTTTAAAAACTTAAGCCCGTGTTAGAGAGCTGATTTGGTGTTTTGCGCATGTCAGAAACTTTTATTCTGATTACAAACTGTGGAGCAAACACACATCTTAAAGGGGGGGTATCCTAGGATGTGGCAATTTTTAGTATTTATGGTGATTTTGGTACTTGGAGGTGTGAAGTAATCACAGTAAAAAAATTGAATCAAATTACTATGCCATTTCCCCACAGTCACCAACAATAAAACACGCCCTCTTGTACAGGCCAGTCAGATTTTGCTCCAGTGTCTATGTAGATACTGGACTGTCTGAAATAGACCAATCAGCACTAAGAGGAGGGCAGCCTTCCAGAATGGCCAGCCAATCAGAGCAGTAGCTCATTAGCATAGAAGCTGCTTATGTAAAACTACCTATTTTCTTGTTGGTGGGAAACAAACACTGGGAAGTGAATAGCTAAATGTAGCTAAATGATTTTTACTGAAAAAAACATAACAGATGTATTTTATAGACACCAGGTAATTATATAAAATTGCTGAAAAAGCAAATGATACCCCTCTTTTAATGCGATCGTTATATTTAGTGCTCATGTAAACACTTGCGTGGCAATCTTCCATCGGAATTATTTCATTCAGAATGAAAAAAAAAATGTCTCATGTAACTACAGCTACTGATCCGCGGCTGCAGGCAGTAACCTCTGTATCACACTGCCTGTATCACACTGCCTGTGTCACACTGCCTGTGTCACACTGCCTGTATCACACTGCCTGTATCACACTGCCTGTGTCCTGCAGCGATCCACTCTGAACTGCAATGTACTGTAACCACAGGCATGTCGGGCCCCACCTGTCACTTACCTATAATCCCTGTTCCTTTCTTATCTGATGCTAAATTCACAAGAAGCTGGGGGGCAGAGGAGGAGGAGGAGGGGGTGGGGGGGGAAGGGATCTGATGTCAAGACACATTTCACTTCGGCAGAGCTGTCATTATCTGCTTAGTGTCTGGGGCCCCTATCCTCAAGCTTCAGGGTGTCCCATTTCACATATCTCCATTATGTGTCATATGATTGTACTTGTATTTTAACTGATTTGTGAATAAACTGAACTGTTATTATCACTGCTTCAACCTTCATTATACAACTGAGTCTTAACTGTGTATTCCTGCATGTACAGTATGTTTGTGATCACTAGGAAAATGCACAATAAAAAAAGGTCCCATTGCTTATCTTATGACTGCAGGTATGGAAGTACAGTGCATGGAATAGTTTTAGTGCGATTGTTTTTCATGTCTACTCAGGATAACAATAATAATCTTTAATAATCAAATATAATACAGCTTATAGAGTGTTTCCTGGATGGATTTGAAGTGTCAGTTCACACACTCATACGTACAAACGGCACCAATTGAAATGTTGGAAACGTTTTGAGTCAAATCTTTCTGTATTTATTTAGGTACCGTATGTGTTTTGTAGGTAATTTGTTTGTGTTTGTGTCGTAAAATCTAAAGTCGTCCCCTCGTCCGTTTTTACAGGCAGTTTCAGTTTATCTCAGTTCACACATCACACTCAAACTGACTGACAACAAATCCCTAAACAACAGTTTGACTCTTCTTTTGTTGTGGTCGCCAACCCCCAATTTACTGTCGCCAAACTGGGGCAACTGGTCAAACTGGGCGTCTCATGTGTAAATGACCTCAGAGATTCAGTGTGCAAAATACATCCAACTCCATAGTACAGTGGCCCAGAGAGCTCAACACACTGCAACTTAAGAAAACACAAGCAAAGAAAACATCTTCATCAATTTGACAACACATGCGCTGCAAATACACACAACACAACCAAATACACACAACACAACCAAATACACACAACACAACCAAATACACACAACACAACCAAACACACACAACACAACCAAATACACACAACACAACCAAATACACACAACACAACCAAATACACACAACACAACCAAACACACACAACACAACCAAACACACACAACACAACCAAACACACACAACACAACCAAATACACACAACACAACCAAATAGACAAACGTGCTGCAAGTAGCACAGACGACAACAGATCTGTTTCCAGGGGACACAAAAAAGTGATGCACCCGGCTGGGACACGCTTGTTGTTCAATGCTTTGTGACTTTTGAAGTTACTGAAGTCGGATACTCGTCAGTGGTGTTGGAAAATGAGCTAAAATGTGAGTTTTTTTTGGTTTATTTTAACATCGTGATCGCATGATTCAGATATTATTGCAGATATCTGCTGTTAACCTAGCCTTAGTCTCACTAGTTGTGTGTATTTGCAGCACGTGTTGTCAAATTGATGAAGATGTTTTCTTAATTTGCTTGTATTTTGTCTAATTGCATGTATTTTCTTAAGTTGCAGTGCGTTGAGCTCTCTCGGCCACCGTACCATAGAGATGAACAGGAGCAAACACTGTTACTGTAAACCCACTCACTATTTTCTACAAAGCAAAACCGGAAAAACAAGATTTAGCGTTGCGCCTGTATGGTAAGTCTAGTGGGACAGATCTGGAGAGTCTGATAAAACCAAAGCCTGTCCAGACAGGATTAGCATTGCAGGACACAGTAAAGTAGTTTAGCACACTGCACATCATTAATGGACAATGTGCATGTACACATTACAACAAGTCCTCCAAACCATACGGCCACATCGGTCGTTTGTTCCTACCCTCTAATACGTTTCCTAAATCAGCCCCTACCGGCGGCAGGAGATGGCAACGTGATCTCACAAAAATACGTGAAATGAACACGACCTCGATGAATTTGAAAACGTTCCTCTGCCACAAATTGATTTACATCCCAAAGGTTGGTTAATGGTTCAATTTGGTTAGGGTTAGGGTTATGGTAAAGTTTAGGCAATTAAAACAACTTGGTTAGGAAAATGGTTTGGTCATTGTTTAATTAAAAAAAATTAAAATGTGACTCACGGTTGTATGTCCTTTGGAAACACTGGGAATCGAACCCCGGGCCGACATTGAAGGCAAACGTATCGCCCATCCACCATCCCCGACCACAACACCCTGACTTTCCACTGTGATATTTCAATGTTGACAGAGAAACTTGACGTCATGTGACGTGGACGCAGACCAACGCAGCACATTGTCGTTATTATTTACACGACCACTAGAGGTCACTTGACTTTAAAACGTAACTACAGGTCGTAATGAGCTGCTTGCACAAACGACCTATGGGCTCGTTTTTTGGGGGAGGACAGTCTCACACATTACTGAGAGGCGTATCGTTCCCGTCAGAATACATCTACCGTGCAAAGTATTCGTATTTATAAATTACAGGCATTAATACAGACAGTATGAGAATTGGCATAACAACAAATAAAGCACAATAATATGATTTGTGTGTGTGTGTGTGTGTGTGTGTGTGTGTGTGTGTGTGTGTGTGTGTGTGTGATAATTCAAATTTCAACTCAAATTTGAATAAAAATTTGAGTCTAGACATAATTCAGATTTCAACTCAAATTTGAATTCAAATTTGAGTCTAGACATAATTCAAATTTCAACTCAAATTTGAATTCAAATTTGAATTATGTCTCACACACACAACCACACACACACACAATCAGATTATTGCGCTTTATTGGTTGTTGTGCCAATTCTTGTGGTAATTGTGGTCTAGAAACCAAACTCCCTGAGGCCTGTGGGACTGTGGGAATCCTGTGAGTACTGGACTGGACTGGACAACTAAAACTATACAAGACTGAGCTGAGCTGAATTTAATTAAACTAAACTATAGTGAACTGAATTGAACTGTACTGTACTGTATTACACGGTACGGTACTGTACTGTACGGTCTCTTCTACATAATCACTGGATTTTCCATTGAAATCCCACATTACAGACAGAACAAAATAGTGTGCACAGTATGTTACTTTTTGTTGTTTTACTGTCAGTAAACAGCTGTAAGTGATGAAAAGTGCTGCATGAAACCTCCTAACCCAGTTTTGGTGGTTTTCATTGATTCTCAGACTCTTGGGTTTTTGAAACTCTCTCAGGCAGCAGTTAGATAAAGTCTGAAGTCCTGATGTTCAGTCTGAACACAAGACGCTTTCTTGATGTTTCAGAGGGAAGAAGAAAAGTTTCCTGTTGTTGTGATTATCTTGTTTTTTCTGTCTGTCCTGTTATGTAACAGTAAAGACCACACACACACACACACACACACACACACACACACACACACAAAGACCCCATGGCATTATGATCACAATGAAACAATTAAACTGACACACATGCAAAAAAACACTGCACCACATCACACACACACACACACACAGTTGAACACACACACACACACACACACACAAACAGACACACACATATTCCCTTTAACTTGCGCAATTAAACACATTATACACATAACACAAGCAGATACACCCACTGCATTTCTCTCTCTCTCTCTGGAAGCTGGAAAATATGGGTTTAGGAAGAGGGTGAATAGTTCTCTCTCTCTCTCTCCCTCTCTCCCTCTCTCCCTCTCTCCCTCTCTCTCTCTCTCTCTCTCTCTCTCTCTCTCACACACACACACACACACACACAAACGGCAATAAAATGCAGCTGAACCTCAGCCAGTGTGTGTGTGTTATGGCAGTTTCCCAACTAGTTTGTATCTTCTGTTTAGCCAGTCGAACAGTAGATACTGCCGCTGATAAGAGACACAACACACACACACACACACACACACACACACACACACACACACACACACAGCAGACACTTGGCTTTCGTAGGAAATTACACATAATTACGCGGTTTTAATGAGTGGGATCCAGTCAGTCCTGCCCTGACAGGAGTTTTACATGCTATTAAACCAGACTGCTGTGCAGCTTCTTCCCACTGCTGACAGATCTGAGAGGTTTTTTGTTTTGGTTTGTGTCGTCTCTTATTGGAAAATGTATTTTGCAAGATGCTGCAGATCATCAGTCTGGTCTCACAAAATTTTAGGAAATGAGCATGATGTCAGGGTGTGGAGGTCGGAGGGTCGGGGGTCGGATGGTTCAACTCCCAACTCATGACAACAAGGTTTCATTTACTGAACCGTGAGCAAAACCCGAAGCTAACCTGAAGCTAACTGTTTCAGCTGCTAACCTGGAAGCGTTAGCTAACCTTTTCATGAGACCATCAGGTGGAAATGTCCAGTCCAGTTCCTGCTGTTGGACCAGAATCCAACCTGATCTGAACTGGATTCCCGTCAGAAACGTGGAAGCCGAGTTTCGAGAGTTGATGCTCATTTCGTGTCATTTTGTGAGTCTGTCGGTCAGAAAAGAGGAACTGATCTGTGAAATCGGCTGCTGTGGCGTTTGGTTGAAAGGAAAAACTCTCTGGCACATGATTAAAAACCTTTGCTAGAGATCCATTTCAGGGGGGAAATTATCACCTGATCAAACAATGGTCAGTTCCTCTGAAATCTGTTGGATCCAGTCTGTAAAGGTCTCATTTAGTCAACCAAGAACTTGACTACCATCCTTTAAAAAGCTTCACCATTTACATTAATTCTGTGCTGTTGGTCATTCTGTAAGACTAGCTGTCAGTTTGTTTAACACTAGAAAGGTGGAGCCTCTGTCAGTTTTACAGGTGAAAAGTCTCAGCTCCAAAAATGTCCCTTCATGATATTAATTTAACGCATTTTCTGTACAAAGCAGTGTTATTAGATTTTTCAGAAAACACACAAAGAAATAGTTATAATTCTATTTTCCCCTTCAGCTCTCGGCTTGTTGGCCTTCCTGTTATTAAATAGTGAATTTCTCATTTTGGAACCAAACTCTACGTATCTAGAACTCTAATATCGAGGATTTGGTGTGAAAGGGGTGTAAATAACATCTTAGCTTAAAATCTGTATAATACATCACTGAAAGTTTTTATTGAGCTCTATCTGATAGTAGAACACATCTGTAACCATAAACAAAATTAAAAGGGGAAAATCCATGAGACTTGACTTAACTTTGACTTACTTAACTTTATACACCATCGATTTTCTTATCCTTCATTTCTGTGAGAGGATGAACGGTTCCTGTGTTGTGTTTTGAATAAAAAAAAACACACAGATGCATGCAGGAAAATATCACTTTCGCCCAATTCACTCTAGACCCTCGATATCTGAAACACATTTATATTTAGAGGTTTGGTGCCAAAGGGGTCTAAGTGACAATTTGGCCGTAAATTAGTATTATACATATCATTGGAAAGCTGTTATTGAGCTCTATCTGACGGTGAAAACAACACATTTGTAATCATAAACAAAATTAAAATAAAGGGGGGAAATCCAAAAGGCGCAAGTGAAAGACCCTACATTCAATTTGGTGCAAAAAAGGGCAGAACTACACTTTTTTTCTGAATCTTAATCTCTGTAAAAGTATAAAAGGTTTCTATTACGTTTTGAATAAAAAACATAATAGGATTTTTAATAGGATTTAAAAAAAAAAAAATACCAATCATAGTCAAATACTTTAGAAGTTACAGGTGCTGAACGCCGAGCCTCTGTCTGCCTGTCGGTCTCCGATGATGAAACTGTCTGACAACACAAATATTCAAACAAAGAACTTAAGACACTGGGATCAAGTTTCACTCTTATTTTACCGCTTTGCTCATTCTCGACTTCAGCTTCTCCCCTGCGCTGGAGATCTGGAAGTATCTGAGATGGACGAACGCGTTGTTTTTTGTTTTTTTTTTACGTGTCGGAAAAACAAATATTTGAAGCGTCCCATTCAGAAGCAGAACAGGATGTTTGGGTCATGAAGGCCGGCTGCCGCTCACCTGGAGGAGGTCCTAGGTGTGAGGAGGAGACGGCCCGCTGCCCGCTGAGACGAGGTGAGCTGCTGTGAGTCCACTTTATTTCCACAAACGATCAAATAAATGGAAAACAAGAGTGAAGGAAAGCCTCGGTGCTTCACAATAAAAGCCCCTGGGTCTGCGGGCAGCAGCGGGGGCTCGGCTTTCTTAACAGGCTGACCGCAGACCGTGGGATTGGTTGAAAGCCAGCCAATAGGAAAGCTGGAAAGGCCCCTGGGTGAAAAAAAAAGAAAAAAAACAAAACATCAACATCCCGCCTTCCAAATGTTTTCCTGCTGTGAGAGAGGGGGAGAGAGAGAGAGAGAGAGAGAGAGAGAGAGAGAGAGAGAGAGGTGGGTGTGTCTGTGAGTGTGTGAGGGGAAAGATGTGTGAGACAGAGATGGTGTCTGTGTGTGTGTGTGTGAGAGAAAGAGAGAGAGAGAGAGAGAGAGAGAGTGTGTGGGCGACAGGTGTGTGTCTGTGTATGAGAATGAAAAGAATGCATGAAACAGAGATACAGCATGTGTGAAAAGAAATGTGTGTGTGTGTGTGTGTGTGTGTGTGTGTGTGTGTGTGTGTGTGAGTGTGAGTGAAAGAAGAGAGAGAGAGAGAGAGAGAGAGAGAGAGAGTATGTTTGTCCGGTCTTGGTTGTTCAGCAGCTACTCCGCTGAAACCAGATAATGTGATAGCCGCATTACCCACAATGCAAAGCCCCGACTCGCCTCCTGTCATTCAGGTGAGTACGGAGAAGCGGAGTCTTGCTCTTCACTGGACTGAGCAGTATACTCTTTGATCAGAGATTGATCTGATTGATTTGGCTGGCGAAGGCCTCAGTACCGAAGCTCAGTAACTCTTCGGTAAAATGTAAAGTGTGAACAGTGTGTGGGAGTCCGGTCACATGTTCACACTCCTGATCCAGGTGTGAAGAACCCAGTGCCTGAAGCCAAACTCCCCCAGCAACTTCCTGGTAGACTGACTCGTCGGTCAACTTTGCCTTTGCACTCTTAAAAAAGACGTCATGTCATTTTGAAGGTGTGTGTGTGTGTGTGTGTGTGTGTGTGTGTGTGTGTGTGTGTGTGTGTGTGTGTCTTCAGGTGTTAATAACAGCATCTGTTGTCATTTACAGCTGTTGTGTTGAAAAGTAACACAAATGTGCGCCGTCCCAATGAAGACACACAGATGAGTAAAGTAAGTAAAGTTTATGTATACGCCGTCTTTCACAGAGCAAAGTCACCAAGTGCTTCAAATAAAATAAGTAAAAAAGTTAAAATAAGACCAGAAAACAGTAAAAAAAAAAACTATGAAACATTAAAACAAAAGACATAAAAACACACAGAGGCTAAACGGAGGTCAGTCTGAACAGATGAGTCTTAAGCTGCTTTTTGAAAGTGTCAACAGTCTGCAGATATAAAAAAAAAAAAGAAAATGCAGATCTTAAGTCCAATGAAGAGCTTTCCACAGTTTAGGAGCCTCAGTTTCAAAGACTCACCTTTAGTTTTGACCTGCTTGTAATAGATGTATAAAAATGACTCATCCAAATGCACATGTCCCTGGTGGATGGCTCTTCATGCTAACACTTTAGCATCCACTATGTGACAGTAGACTGCTAGTATTATCCAAAGTAAAACTGGCATTTTAGTAATGAAAGGTTGTTAGCAGTTTATCTACTGTCACTCAGCACAGTGTAGCTAAAGTGTTAGCATGGAGCTACTATCACTCCATAGACTGTAAAAACAGATGGAGTAGTGAGTGTGACGTCACCCACAGATCGCCTGCTGAAGGCCGTTCTGAAGTCTAAATCAGCGATCTGTCAATCACTAGGAAAACAACCCCATTTTATAACAGTTATATCCCGCTAATGACACAATTATTTTGAAATTAGATTGAAATTAAATTGAAATTAAATTGAAATTAGCTACTGAGGACAAACCTCTTGTCAAAAAAATGTGACTTTATGTTTTGGTATGTTGGTTGTTGTAGATCTCTAATGGGTTGTTTCTGTCTCTAAAGACTCTCTCTCTTCTTCAGGTTCTTCCCAAAAACCAAAGATTTGGCATCTTGTATGAAACAGCTTCAGTTTAAACTTCCCACTCTGACAGTTAGGCCGACTCGTTGCCATAACAACAAAGTTCTTAACTCAAGATTAGCCGGGGGGGAAGGTGGCTAACATTCCTACCTCAAAATAAGTCAGTCATAATATTTAAGTAACAGACGGTCTTAATTAGACTAGTCCAACCTGAGAATCTAAGACCAGTCTAAGGCTTAGACTAGTCTTAAACTAGCTTTATGCAACTGGCCCCAGAGTCTGATGACCTCAGATATAAGAGACGTGGTTCCTTGGATTCTGTCTTGGTGAATTAATTGATTAATTTATTCTAAAACGTTATTTCAGTTTTGGGGGGAAAAATAATTTACTGAAATGAATTGAATATCATAAGTAGACTAAACTCTGCAGGAGTCCGTGCCACATTTTAACATGGAATGGTCTTTGGAATGGTTTATACTCACAAATAAGTGAACTTTTAGGGGTTTTTTTGTCTCTCTTACATTTCACCTGCACAAATCGGTCTTTGCATGTTTTCTTTCTGTGCTTTTATCATCAGTCTGTGTCATCTTTTCAATCTCTGCTTAAACCCTCTTTTCTAGAAAAACTTTTTTTTTTATAATTGTTTTATTTCACTCTCCTGTTGTGGTTTTTTTTACCTCTGTCGGCTCTGCTTTTTTTCTGCTTTGTTCAAATTCCTGAATTTCATCAAGGGGATCGATAAAGTGCTATCTTATCTTATCTTATCTTATCTAATCTAATCTTATCTTAAATCGTTTTTAGCCTTCTTTTTATATTTTTCTTTCCTGTCCTTTTGCCTGATTTTATTTCCAACCCTTATTACCTATGTTGTAATTCGTTGTTATTTTGCATCTGTTTTACCATCCTGCAAATAAACAAAAAAAAAAAGAAATGGGAATAACAATGTAAGCAAATTAGATTTTAGGTGGATTTTCCGTTTAAGCCGACATGACAGAACGTGTCATGTTTTCTCAGCTCTCCTCCTAGGAATGGCATGTTGACATAATGACGTGATGCCAAGAGCAGACAGACAAATATTTTGTCAACTGTATTTATCTGCTGCTGCCGGCGGCCAACAGCAGCCTCAGACTTGGAAGAATATTTCAAATCAATAATCTGTGTCTTACTGTGACATGATGGATGTTCACAGTCCAACCGTCACTTTGACCTCAGTGCAAATAAATCTTTGTCTTCCTGTGTAATCTGGATTATTCTGACAGAACGTGGTTTTGAGGCGCATGTAGCTTTCTGTGTTTTAAAAAAAAATTCTCATTCAACTAAACTATGAGTAATCTTTAAAGACATCCAAACGATCTTTGTCTTTGTTTCTGAAATTTTTTTTTTTTTTTTTTTTTATTTATTTATTTATTTATTTATTTTTTTCTGGTCAATTTTACACAATATCAACTAATACAGTTATGAAAGTGATTTAAATAATACTACATCAAGAATAAAACAAAATGTTAATGTTGCAGATCACTGATAAGGTTGAACTCCCTCAACCAACACTGACTTTTGCATTTCATTTTAATTATTTACTGAGAAAGTGTACTAGTTTGGTTTATTTCACCTCTCTAATGTCTCCATAATTCAACTCTAAGCATTGTTCCTCGCAGCTTTAGGGCTTCCTGCGTTTCTTCCGGGTCTGGTTCCTTCCGGGTCTGGTTCCTTCCGGGTCTGGTTCCTTCCGGGTCTGGTTTCTTCCGGGTCTGGTTCCTTGCTCATGGCTGCATTCGTTTCCACCTAAACTGCGTTCTACTGGATGTTGTCTTCCCTTGGATCGACGGGGGAATCCCAAAAAAATGGCAGGATGAAAAATGACAGACAAACAAACGAAGTGCAATTCGGTTCCGACTTCTGTTAAAGGGAGCATTTTATTCTGCCTCGCTCCCTCGTTTTTCCTCCCTTCCACAAAATGGTAGTAGTAGTAGTAGTAGTAGCTTTTATTAGTGCTTCCCAGTCATTTACAGACTGAAATTACACCGGCACCTGTGACCTCTGTAAGAAATAAAATAGAACACTGTGCCCTGAATCCTGATCACATGAAGAAGTCATATAGCTGTCATGAGTGCATTTATGACTGTGCTAGGCACCAGAGGGTCTGGAAGATTTTTGATGCTAGACTCTCGTACCTAGAGATGCTTATACTTTCCAGATGTGTTTTGGCACCATGTCAGATTTATGTTGTTGTTTACTCAGGTCTGTATAAGTGGACCGTCTCCACTCCTTTCTTTGTAATTTCTTTGTTATATGTTTATCTGTAACACTGAACTGAACCATGCATGTTTTGAATAAAGAATCCGCGGAAGACTCCTGAACCTTTGCTCATTCATTTTGACCCACAAGGGTGAGACTCATTTTTCCCCTACACCTCTGAAACATGTCGCCTAAACTCATGTAGTGACCACATCAATATAATTAAAATAAAATGTTTAAAGTTAAAAGTAGAAGATAAAGGCAGGTAAGGGTATAAGTCATTCGTTGACTGAGCTTTCTGACTGTCTCTGTGTCTGTCTCTCTGTCTCTCTGTCTGTCTGTCTCTGTGTCTGTCTGTCTGTCTCTGTGTCTCTGTGTCTGTCTCTCTGTCTGTCTGTCTGTCTGTCTCTCTGTCTCTGTGTCTGTCTCTCTGTCTCTCTGTCTGTCTGTCTGTCTCTGTGTCTGTCTCTCTGTCTGTCTGTCGGTCTCTCTGTCTGTCTCTCTGTCTCTCTGTCTGTCTGTCTGTCTCTGTGTCTGTCTCTCTGTCTGTCTGTCTGTCTGTCTGTCTGTCTCTCTGTCTGTCTCTCTGTCTCTCTGTCTGTCTGTCTGTCTCTCTGTCCCCATGCCTTTGCGATGCCTGGCTACATGAGGGCGCCAAAGACTCAGATTTTTCAAAGCGAGTCTTGAAGCCTTTCTTTACATAGCCCTCTTCTCTGTCAGTTGCGTCATTACCAGTGCTTTACCTCATTTTTCTTTACATATGTTTGATGTAAAAAAATACACAACAAGAGGGAAAACAAAAGGCACTGATACAAATAAAGTAAAAAAAAGAAAATACAAAGGTTCATACAATTAAACAGCTCAGCACATCATCATCAGCACATTATCTACAGAACACGTGTCGTCAGAAAAAAAAAGGGCAAACAACATTATCAAAGACCCAGCGGGTGATTTCACTGTTTACCACACGTTCAACCAGAGAGGAGGAGCTAATCAGTGAAATCACCTGCTGTTGTCTTTGGTTGGAACGAAAACCTGCACACACTCTGCCCTCTCCATGGCACACGGTTGAATATCCCTGCTCTGTTGTTGAAACTGTAAAGCATGTTGCAGTTCTGGCCACACCCCATGATGTCCAAGCAGGTGTTTGGCATCATCTGTCAAAGGCAAAATACTTTATTTGACGTCACTGACTGGGGTGTGGCCAGAAGTGCAACATGCTTTAAAGTTTCAACCCATAGAGAGCAGTGTAGCAGCAATTTTCTACCCCTTGTCATTTAGTATTGTTTTACTCTTTAATGGACAGAACTATATATAAAGTTCTATAAAGTGGTTAGTACTTTCAATAATAGACTGCAGTATCACAATACTTCTCCCTTTAGTTATTTTCTCCACAACAAAACTATAATGGAGTTTTGGCTCAGTAGGTAAAGCATGTTCATGTAATGTGGAAAAGTGTGGGTTAAAATCCAGGCTCGTCTTCTCCGAGGTAAACTGATGAAAACAAGGGTCATACGCTACAGGGCCAAAAGTATATGGACGCCTGCTCGTCGAACATCTCATTCCAACATCATGGACATTAATATGGAATTGGTCCCCCTTTGCTGCTATAACAGCTTCCACTCCTCTGGGAAGCTTTCAACTAGATTTTGGAACATTGCTGCAGGGATTTGCTTCCATTCAGCCACAAGAGCATTAGTGATGTTGGGCAATCAGGCCCGGCTCGCAGTCTATGTTCCAGTTCATCCCAAAGGTGTTGGATGTTGAGGTCAGGCTCTGTGCAGCCAGTAAAGTTCTTCCACACCGATCTAACAAACCATTTCTGTGTGGACCTCTCTTTGAGCACAGGGGAGGAAAGGGTCTTCTCCAAACTGTTGCCACAAAGTTGGAAGCACACAATCATCTAGAATGTCATTGTATGCTGTAGCGTTGATTTCCCTTCAATGGAATTAAGGAGCCGAGCCCGAACCATGAAAAAAAAAGGTAGCGTTCCGGCATCCGCCAAACCCAGATTCATCTGTCAGACTGCCAGTTGGTGAAGCGTGATTCATCGTTCCAGAGGACGCGTTTCCACGACTCCAGAGTCCAATGGCGGCGAACTTTACACCACTCCGGCCAAAGCTTGGCATTGCCCGTGGTGATCTTAGGCTTGTGTACGGCCGCTCGGCCATGGAAACCCATTTCAGGAAGCTCCTGATGAACAGTTCTTGTGCTGACGTTGCTTCCAGAAGCAGTTTGGGACTCGGTAGTGATTTGTGTTGCAGCCGAGGACAGAGGATTTGTTCGCTCTATGTGCTTCAGCACTCGGCGGTCTGTTCTGTGAGCTGTGTGACCGACCGCTTCAGCCTGAGCAGTCGTGGCTCCTAGACTTTTCCACTTCACAATAATAGCACTTACAGTTGACTGGGGCAACTTTAGCAGGGCAGAAATTTCTATTCATATTCATTTTCATTTGGAACACAAGTTCTTACAACTTGCATTCAGCATTTATTACTTTTCACTGTCCCTCACCCTTCCACAGAATTTAGGAAGATGGCTTTTAGTTATTATGCACCATGGTCCTGCAAATCTGGATCACTTCGTCCCTCTGGGTCATTTTAAAAGTCTACTGCATTCCTTAAAAACTGAGAATTGTGGCCGGTTTACTTGAGAATGTACACTGTGCAACTTGTTGAATTGTAGTTTTGTATTGTTTTTTTATATTGTAATATCTGCTTGTTGCTCTCTTGGCCAGGTGAGTCAATG
>NW_027280614.1:0-58765 GCF_046629955.1 Centroberyx affinis | reverse complement strand
TTTACAAACAAAATAGGTGCACTGTCGTTTCTTGCTTCATGGTAGCTCCATTCACATTTCAAGTGTATTTTGAAGTGACATTACTATCTACCTGAGTGGACGTTTTTAAAAGCAACTTCTCTTTCTGTTTATTCGCCTTTTCTTCCCATTTGCGTTAAACTCCCATTGGCTGTACACTACGCAAGCCCAGCCAGACTGGACCGACCAAATCAAATACGGCAAAAACCTTGTTACTTACCGGTCTGGAGTTGTTCAGAAGGTCTCCAGTGTTGAACCGGTTCACACCGCAGGATCATTTGACAGACCTGGGCCTGAGTTCTGGGTTGATCCAGTTGGTCTTAGCATCAGACAAACCACAATTGCTGCAAGCCATGGGGATAAGCCATGGTAGGAGTGTCTTCGTTTTTTACTTGATCTGTTGCTTTATTCCAGGAAATTCTGTTGTACATTTCTGATGCTTCTTGTTGTCGATGTTTTTATGTGACCTGATGTGTTTCGATGCCCGCTGCAGACCAAATTTTCTTCGGGATAATAATAAAGTTGAAGTTGAACTCGTATGGGCTGCACGTTTGTTTTGGACACTACTAGGTTATCTGATTGCAACATTGAAGCTATGCCTGCTGCATTTACACAGGTACAAAAGGTCTGAGCTCTCATTTTTTTTGCAGCACGGATCTAATGTTTCCATGGCTTTCTAAATGTGGAGAAACCACATAAGTGCAACAAAGGGTTAAGGTTTCTTTGTGTTCCTGTGTAAGTGCAACCTCAGTAGCAGAGCTGTAAGCCGGATTTCTGTTTCTGCAGACGGAGAAAACCCTGCACCTCAACATTGTAAACTCCCACCTGGAGTAGAAACATTCCCAGTGTTTAGTGCTTCTTCCTGTTAAGAAAGCTGTAGAAGTTTTAGGAAAGCCTTGGCTGGATGTATGTTAGGCATCTTGTCACTGACATTGTATTGTACTTAACTACAAACAATCTGTGCGATGGTGATAAGCTGTATACTTCTGGGAGGAAGGATTTATCCGCTTCAAGCTGCCTTTTTTTTTTGCCGTCTGGCCTAGACAGATTTTGAAAGCACTGTAGCAGGGAAAAGCCAAGGAGTTCTTTGATGGCAGGCTTTCCACAGAAGATGTTCACTTATTGATCCCACTCAATTCATGAGGACGTTTCAAACATTTAAGTGCAGGGTTTTTCCTATATATTGGTTATTTTTGGGAAATATAAAACCCAGATAACCCAGCCCAAGTAAAAAAAAAAAAAATTGATTAATTTTGGGTTGGGTGCTGTGATGCATTAAGATGGCATCCTAACATTGCGTTTCTCGACAATGTAATGTATAAAAACAGAGAATGCTGTCAAGGTATTCGTGAACTACAGTGACCATAATTCATTGCACCTATGACACAGCTTATAGTATTGGCCAAACAGTTGGTGTTCCTTTTAAATTTAAATACAGAGGCATTTGTAATGAACTGCTGTACTTGGATCACAAAACTAGTGATAATCCAATGGGAATATATTAGAATAGCAAATATTTGTAGGTTTGCCAATGCTAGCCTAATTAGCCTATATTTAATAGAGTAATTGAGATTGCTATATGAAATGTCAATAAACATGCAGACAAAATATAGCATACATAGATACACTCAGAAGTGAAAAAACAGCATCAAGGCCATCATTTCTTGAATAAATTAAACAGAGGAATAGGAATAAAGAACCCCCCCACACCTTTCAGTCGTCCTTGTAATGCTGTTATACTGCATCCTGAACTGTGTAGACGATATTCCAGCTTTCTTCAAGGAGAAGGCATCCAGTTTTTTTGTAGGATAAAGGAGGTGGAAATCTACTTCCAAAAAGGTTCAGTGATGTTTAGATCTTCTGATTGGGGATGTCAAGAGAGATTGACTTCATCTCGATGTTCATGAAACACATTAGCAGTGAGTATGGGGGCATTATCATTTTGGAATATGGGAAAATCATGAGGGAACAGTGTTGGCACCCTAGGGTGCGCCTGGTCCTGTAAAACGGCCTCATATTCCTTGTGTGATTGATGACCATGCAGAGCAATTATGTAGGTTTGAGTCAAGAACCGGTTCCAAATTGGAACCAGTTCCAAATTGTCAAGAACCCTGGATTCGCTAAGAAATATTTCAAATCTTCTCATCGGATCCTGAAAGGTAAATCAAGATTTACCTTTCTATAATAATAGTACTTACTCCTAACTGACTGATTCCCCACTGTTGAAACGTGCATGTGCAACTTTCCCATACATAGGCTCGTTTGCATCTAATGTGCGCATCGTTATGTTTGTCATTTGCTGATGCACAGACAGCAGACCAGTAGCATTGTACTGAATCCAACAGAGTCTCCCGCTGTGAAAACCAAAGTGAAACTTAAAGGATAAGGCTGGTGTTTTTTAATGCATTTCTTACCATCAACAAATCCTATGAAAATAACAAAATCAGCAATGAATTTGTTTTGCCAACAAGTCTCGTCCATGTAGCCGATGCCCAATGAAGCCATGTCCCAGCAGCCATAGAACTCCATTGTATTAAAAAATTGATTAAAAACACGTCACAGAGCCATGCTGCTGCTCTGCAGCATATTTCATCATCACGATGCACCGGGCCGGCCGACTTTTTCCTCAAACAACTTAATAAGCCGGCCGTAAACACATTTGCGGAAAGTAGTTCCGTAGCACAGAAAGTAGTCCCCGGCGTAATGAAGAATTTGTTTCCATTTGAATTTGATTTGGTAATAAGGTAACAGTTAGCGATTTTTAAAATGTAAACTATGTCTTTGTGAGCTGTATTTCAAGGTTTTTAGCTTACAATTGGAGCCAATGACTTCTGGGTTGAAGGCTAAAAACGGTATGTGGGAAGTCAGAAAGTAACGGGAGTAGAGCAAACGCATTGTTGATTTTGTTATTTTCATAGGATTTGTTGACGGTAAGAAATGCATTAAGAAACACCAGCCTTATCCTTTAAAATTCTACTATTTGCTCCAAACTCTCATGTGTTATTAACAGTATTAGTAAACAGTAACACTTTTTAATCAGATATGTGTAAAACTGCTCAACACTCAGAAAGTAAACATGAGTGCAGTGCAAAGACTGGCATACTGTCCCTGTTCACCATTGGATTCCACTGGACACTGCTGTCACTGTAGGTAATTTTGTCCACCCCCTGCTGTTACTACTTCTTCCACCCCAGAGCTAGTGTACGGTCATCTCCGATTTATTTTTTCCTTACTCATACAAAATCTGCTCCTCAAGTCTTATTTACCCTCAATCCTCTGTGCTAGTCAAAATAGTCAAGTCAAAAATATCTTAAATATGCCGAGGCATCTGTATATCTTAAATGCAGAGGGCATGAAAATGAATGTGAATTGAAAAACTTTGTGATGAAATTGCATGTGAATTAAAAAGAGAGGGAAATTGTCAAGCGACTTTATTTTCATTTCGTTCATCAGGCACACTACAAAATTGGCTTTGGCATTTCACAAGTCTGTTGTAGACAGCAGCAGTCAAGAGTCAAGCAGTTAGCTGAGATTCAGTGCGCGTGCATTCTGATTGACATTTAGGTTTGACATTGTTGGGCAAAAAATATTCACATTAAACGTTAAATGGGCAGAAGCAACAAAAAATATTCACGTCAAACAGTAATTTAATGGCAAATTTGTAGTGCGAGTGATGAACGAAAGGAAACGTCGATATCACCAGTAATTTCAGCAAATCACCTTTGAATTTATCAATTCACCTCACAATTTGTTGCTCTCTTGTTCAGTTCACATGCATTTTCATCACCTTTGCATTTAATTTAACTTAAGTTAATATTTGTTACTTAACTATTGCCTCTATTTTAATCAAACTGTCTTTGGATTTATCAAATGACTTATATGGAAATTCTTTATTAGGAATAACCCCTTGAGATGTACCATGTCGTTTTCAAGAGGGTCCTTAACGACAAAAATACAATATTAATATAATTAGACAAAACATTTAACAAAATAAAAACAAAAACCCCCCCAAAAAAACCCAACAATAAATATCAAATAATAAGACATACAAAATCAGGAGATCATACTCCAAGCAGAGCATGAAAAATGGTTCATTCATTCATAGATTATAGAAAAGTATTAATGTCAGTGATAGCATTAAGTAATAAAGTTATAAAACAAAATAATTATAATAATTATCATTATAATAAAAGAATTATAGAGGTGTTATTATGGACATGGACATGTACAACTGATCCCATAATAAGAAGACACTTGACGATGTATCACTCTTGTTTCAATTCACAAGCATTTTCATCACATCTATTTTTGTCATTTCATTTTTGTTCCTTCCGCCCCTTATAGATTCACTGTTCTTAAGTGCGTAAACGGTAATCGGAAACGTATTCCATTTAGATTCTCTCCCTCTTCACGCTGGCATTGTTATATCATTCCTACTGAATAACCAGGCAAAGAGCAGGAGATGTGGAAAAAATGGTTCCCACTGCTAAAAAAAACCTCTCCTTTTAATTCCCAGAGGTCCACAGAGTAAATTCAGTGCTACATTCTCTCTATTGAAGAGACTCTCTGATAGTTCCATCTCTTTTCCTCTCCACGTCCTTCTCGATCAGTTTCACCCTCTCTCTCTCTCTCTCTCTCTCTCTCTCTCTCTCTCTCTCTCTGTCTCTCTCTGTACTATGCTACCCTCCTCCTCCTAACTTAAGTGGGAGTATTTGTGGTGTACTGTGATAAATTATACATAACCCTTAGCTGGTCTAGCAGAAACATCCTTGCATTTTATATTCCTCCCCTACTGAGCACGTTCCACTCCCCTCTCAAACCAGAACCTCCCTGTTTTAGCTTTTCTGCACAACATGGGTGGCGCACTGGAGGCTTCACCCTCCATTTTCCCTCGCTGTCTCCACCGCCCGATCCGGTGCAATTAAATTCTTGCGAAGAAATGAACGGGGAGGATCCACACTCAAACAATTGATGTTATTTCTATGATAATGTTTCCGAGTTGTCCGTCCGTACGTACGTACGTCCGTTCGTCCCATTCTCGTGAACGCGATATCTCAGGAACGGCTTGAGGGAATTTCTTCAAATTTGGCACAAACGTCCACTTGGACTCAGGGATGAACTGATTAAAATTTGGTGGTCAAAGGTCAAGGTCACTGTGACCTCACAAAAGACGTTTTTGGCCATAACTCAAGGATTCATACGCTAATTATGACAAAATTTCACACAAATGTCTAACAGGATAAAACGATGAAGTGATGACATTTTATATCCAAAAGTTCAAAGGTCAACTTCACTGTGACATCATAATGTTTTGCTTACCACCGTAGCTCAGAAAACTATCTTGGGTCATTCTACAAAAACGGTGGAAGTGCTGTCACTTACTTTTGCAGACACCAAAATCCTTTAAGTTGACCTAATAATCACATTAATTATATATGTTCAATAAATAAAGACTGTCCTTGCAATGATAAAACAAAGTTTATTGGCAGAGGCATACAATCGCGCGGTGGTTATTTCTAGTTGTTTCTGTGATTTCGGGAATTATCTCCAATCTTGTCATGTTCACAAGCTGTGCAGTATCAGAGGAATATCATGTCGTGGAATATTAAGTGGTTTTCTATTCAAATCCATTCAATTCAATAGATGTCTTTTGCTATTACACATGGTATATTGAAAGATTCATACCAACACATTAAGACCACCAAGGCGTATTTCAAAACGACAAAGGCAATCAGGCAAGAGAGAACAAACAACAGGGTTCTTTGGGAGTGATTTGAAGTGCTAAATATTTTTAGGCCACAGACAGAGCAATATTAATAGTTTGAAAATAAATTAAATACTTTTACTGGTAGAAACAATTGTCCACTAAACAAAAATGTGAAGAAAACACCGGGATCACCATAGGGTCATTCCGTGTCAACTCAACCAAATTTCAGGAACTTCTCGGCTTGAACTTTTGATTTTGGTAATTTTTCTCCTGGTGGAAGATATACATAAATGAGGAAGAAAGCCCAAATATTAAAGCTCACTGATCATGATTTAATGAGTTTCCCCCAATTTTATAGAGTGAGGGTCAAAACGATCATTTTCGCCTATGATTTGAAGCAAGTTTAGGGGTCTAAAAGCAACACTGAGAAAGGTAGCAGCTCCACTATTTTTGTTTTACAGAGAGGCTTGGAGGTAGACTGCAAGATTCTGGCATTTTCAGCACTTGATTATGTGATGTGTGCCTATGGCAGTAGCTGAAAAATTGAAAAAAAAAAAGTTTAAATGTTAATCACTCCAAACCTATCAAAGATACCTCAATATCCTTTTACTTCCTGGTTTAAAATAAAAATATCTTGGTGTCCATGCATTTGCAAGGACCTGGGTGGTTTATTCTCTGAGATAATGACCTGTGAATATAGCTCCAGAATTAAGTAGTCAAATTTGGCATTGCCTCAAATGCCTTATTGCCAGCGTGTCATGGTCTAGGTGTGTGGGTGGTGGTGGTGGTGGGTGTGTGTGTGTGTGTGTGTGTGTGGGAGGGTGGGGGTGGGGGGGTAAATAATGAGCTACTCCTGCTTTGAACTCTATTATTGGAAAACTGCCTACTATAGAAAGTGGGGCACAGTGAATCAGGAGGGATAGCCCAGCCAGATGGAATCACTTTGATGAATGATACTGCACTCTCTCTCTGTGTGTGTGTGTGTGTGTGTGTGTGTGTGTGTGTGTGTGTGTGTGAGAGAGGATTCCCCATTTGTCAGACGCTGTTTGTGTTGCCCACTGACCTTGGAGAAAAGGGAAGTATCCCATCTAAAGTGCTGACTGTCACAGTGACTAACAGTGCACACACACACACCAATGGAAAGAATTATGAAAAAGCATGTCTAAAAATAGCTACTAACCAATTAAGAGACAAGACAATACAAATCCAAAACAATCAAGTCAACAAGAAATGAGGTGTAACTAAAACAACTGATCTGAAATCACATTCAAAATTTATATGATATGTTTTGAAATAGGATATGATATGCATATCTGCCATAGTCTAACTGGGACACACAGCAGCTTTCCACAGGGAGGAACTGAGGGAATAGTCCTCCCATAGGGAGAACTGAGGCAATGGCAGAGGAGAGGAGATAGAGAGAGGGTGAAGTGTTTCCCTCTGGATTTTCTTTTTTTTTTTTCACAGCGGTGGTGTTTTTGCAGCACTGCTGTCGTGCAGAGTTACAACAGCCACTGTTAAAGGTATAGCATTTTTCTTGATTATTTTGCCTTTAATTAATAATAATAATAATAATAATAATAATAATAGTAATATAGCAACACTTGTTTTATCTTCTTTTTCCCTGTATTGTTTTTCATGTATTTCTTTGTTTTTATTGGATTGTTGTCTACTGATTGGTTAATTTTTCTGCTCAGTTGATGTGCTTCTTGTTGTCATTTATTTGTTGTTGCATTTTTCTAAATTATTATTTTTTTTCCCTTTTTGTTATTGTTTGTTTTTCTTAAGTTGATGGGACGTCCGTTGTATAAGCCTGTGGCTTCTTGACCTCTCCTGTCACATCTTTTTTTTTTTTTTTTTCATTATCTGGATTTTATGCAGTTTTATGTGTGTGCAAATAAAATAAAATAATAAAAAAAATAAAACATTCATACATAGAATGCAAAAGTGCTTTTCATAAAATAGATTGCTAAAACAATAAATGGAAAACAGTAATTAAATCCATTACATGACATAAAAAAGAATTCCATGACTATCTGTATTGTAGGTAGAGAGATAACAGAGAAACTATGATCAAAACAGCCGTTCTTCTACATTCTCTAATTGTGAGTTTAACAATTCATCAATTTGCTGGGGACCCGCTGGAACCCCCCCCGAGGACCCCTGGTGGTCCCCGGACCCCACGTTGAGAACCACTGCTCTACATACTGCCTGTTTCTCCAGATCATTATGCTGTCTGACCTATTGAGTTTAATTGTTATTGCATATAAGTGTCATATCACTTATTATTATCCTGCTTTTTATGCTCTCTACTAGCTCTCTACATGCCCACTACTAGCTGTGGGTTCAGGGACTATTCAGTATTACCATAATAGTTTAGTACTGACCCTCTTGTTTTCCCACTTTTCCACCTACTATTTGCTTTTCTCTGTTCTTTTTCAATGAAGAAGTACGGGGGAAAAAAAAAAATGTTGGGGTTGACGTTGAAAGGATGAGAGGGAGGGATTGTGGGATAGAGGGAATTAGGAAGTGTGGAGTGAGGGAGAAAGATGAAAATAAGCCAGAGAGAGAGAGAGAGGAACATGGGAAGAAGGAAGGAAAGCGAAAGAGAGAGGGAGTGGGTGTTGGATAGCCAGCATATTAGAGGAGTTTGTGACAGAGCGGCGTGGCCGGCAGCCCTGCTGAATCATCCAGCTGACAGCCACAATCTCCTCACTGAGGGGAAAAAGGGGATTCGGCTTCACAGATGCACACACACACACACACACACACACACACACACCCACACACACACACAAAAGAAATGTATGTGAAACGAATGTATGTTTAGAGAGCAAGAGAAGTGTGTTTGTGTGCCTATACTGTATGTGAGCATGTGTGTACGTGCTTGAGAGGGAGACACACACACACACACACACACAGAGAGAGAGAGAGAGAGACAGAGAGAGAGCTAGCTCAGCATTGCTCTTCCAGAGACAGTGTGTGTGTCTATTTTTCATTTTTTATGACAGAACCATATCTAAACATCTAATTTTCATTCCTTTAGCCTGTCATGATATATCGGCTAAGTTGACGCCACGGCTGCAGCTGTCTTCCATTTTTTAATATTTAAATAATTGAACAGGCAACAATACATATCGTGCCCAACCAGACTCCCTTTCTCTGACTCAGTAGGGTGCGTGTGACCAATAGTGAACTGTAAATAGTGAACTCACTGTCTCAGCAATGCATCGGCATGGAAAAAGATATCCACGGGTCAGCTATAGCCTAAGCCAGTGGAATTAGTAGTGCTATATTTCTTTTTTTTTCTCTGTTTCACACTACACTAATTAATGATGGGAGGCCACATGTTTACCAGAGATAAATTCATGGTGGGAGTTGCAGTCGTGCGTCAGTTTCATAGGCACAGGAACATAGATTAACTTCAAAGAAAATAACGGAGTCAGCTAATTGTATTTTTCTGAAAGGCTGTTTATTGCATGTTTGTTTACTTCCTTTTATTCTTTGTGCTTAATCCTAATTTATTTGATTTTAGATGAGTCAAGCAATTTATTAAAGCTAATTCAAGGACTTGCCTTCTCCGAATTACATAACTGGCTGTGATTGAAGGTCAGTAGATTGTTAGTGGTAGGCTTTGGAACACAACTCACTAACTGTAGTGAACCATAGTGAACACCAGCGATCAATTGCAACGCCAGCGTCAATTGGCTGCAATGTGACTCACTGATTGCACAGGCTATGAGGATCAGCAGCTCTGTCCATGAAATAGATGGACCAGGTCAATCCAGGTTAAAGCCATGATCCCATTTTCTACCTGCACCCCTATATCCCCATCATTTTCCCACCAATCGATTCTGACCAGAGTCTCATCAATTGCTTCATTAGGGAGCGTATCTATGTTCCCAGGGTCCTATGTTCCCAGGGTCCTATGTTCCCAGGGTCCTATGTTCCCAGGGTCCTAAGTTCCCAAGGTCCTATGTTCCCAGGATCCTAAGTTCCCAAGGTCCTATGTTCCCAGGGTTGTTGCCATACTATTAAAAAAATGTTCTCTGTGGGTCAGATTGTACCCTATTTTTGATGATTTGATGAGTTGGTTTGATGAGATTTTCAACAGCAAGGTACATGTGGCCTTTGGACCACAAAATAAAAAAGTAAATGTAGATTTTGTGAGTTTTGTTTTTTTCAGGTTCCCATTATGTGCTATATAGAGCTGGGGAACATTTTTTTAATAGTATGGCATGCAGCAATAAAACATTCTGGGTAACACCACAGATGTAACAATTTTTTTTAGAGACCTTCAAAATCAAATAAAATGATAACCATTGGTTTTGTTGTGTTTATATAGCTGTTTTGAAGCCTTGTTCCAATAAAAAAAAAACTGGATAATATTTTTGAAATATTTTAACTTGAAACGGGTCAAATTTGACCCGAACACAATAGGAGGGTTAATGTGTGTTAACAGAATATTGAACTGGGGAACATAGGACCCTGGGAACATAGGACCTTGGGAACATAGGACCCTGGGAACATAGGACCTTGGGAACATAGGACCCTGGGAACATAGGACCTTGGGAACATAGGACCCTGGGAACATAGGACCCTGGGAAAACACATATGTAGAACTGGGGAACATAGGACCCTTTGTCATGTTCCCATTATGTGCCATATACATCTGGGGTACATAGGTCCTTGGGAACATAGGACCCTGGGAACATAGGAATGACTCCCTTCATTATAGACCTGCTTACATCTTGCTTGCTTGGGTAAGGCTCTTCACTACGGTCCTAATGAGCCAATCAACCCCAGCAACACCCAAAGCAAATCTTCACCATATTGATGCTCACTCTGTAATGAGACGTGCATTTCATTTTCAGTTCATCCCTGATAACTTTCACTATTTATGATGTCCTTTACACAGTGTCAGAGGGTAAACGAGGAAATGTTAAAGCAATGGGCAAGGGAGCATCAAAACTATAGGAGAAAGGCATGACTTTGGATCATTTTCATTCATAGCTTTTTGTCTTATTAATGAGCAAGCAATCAATGTGTTGAAGAAGACACACGACCGTATTGGAGAGGCGTGCACCCAGGCAAGCACAACGTAAGCAGCTGTGTAGTGAAGCAGTTGATGAGATTTTGGTCAGAATTAATTGGTATGATGGAGAAAGATAAGAGAAAATAGGGTCCAGGTCAAAAATGGTCAATTATGGAGACGGGTTGAAGAGTTTTTTTTTTAGACGATAGAAATGTAGACTGTGCAAAAAAAGGGGGCCCCGACTCAATATTTTTCGGATGCTGGTGTAAATGTTTTGTACATTCAGTCAGTGTAAAAGGACACAGAGAGAAAATGCTAATCTTCTCAGGAGCAGGCAGAGAGCTGAGAAAGTTGAAATATTACGCCTCCTCAGCACATAGCATGCTAAACTACTTCTCAGAGGAGAGCCGGAATGACAATAAGCTCTCAAGGTCACTATGGAAACAGAAGCTTGACCAAAATCTGCCAATTCTTGCATAAAATAAATCAAAACACAATCGTTTACTGTATCGAACGCATTCCTCTTGCGTTTGGTAGATCTCCGGCACGTCAAGTGAAGAAGACTTGTTTATTTGTCAGGAGGCAGAATGCAGCTTTTCCACAGGAGCTGGCATGGTGAGCTGCTATATAAGTCCCTTTTGAGTCTCCGCTTGCCTACAGTGTTCACACATTGTGCGACTTCAGCTACAGATTACAGAGTTGTGTGTGACTGCCATGTGGCATAGCTAATGTGAGCAATGAAACTGCCGGATAATGAGAGCATGGGCGCTTCAGTCAGGAACGGTTTCAGCGGAGCGACTGGCAGGACCAAGTCTCAAAATTTGAACATCATTAAATTGTGTTTTGAAAATCACATTTTCACAATATTTTTTTCGCGCAGAGCCGGCCCAAGCCTTTACGGGGCCCTAAGCAGAATTTGATTACTGTTGTCAATGCTTGATCATTCGCACACCTACTGTAAATCTATCGTTCTAATCGTTTTTACCCTTCTATGGTTTTTAATCTTAAAAGGTAGCAAACTCACAAGAGTGGTCTGGTGTTAATTTGCACTTTTATATTCAAAGTGATACAGTACTAAGTGGCATACTGAACGTGGTGTACTGAAAAGTAACAAAATAAACCAGCAGACAATGCATTTACTGTAAACAAGTTAACCACTTTAATTGCTTTTGGTTTAAAAAATGTGCAACGTGCAAAAGTGCAGAACAACAGTCAACTACAATTAAAATCAAATAACTTAAATAAATAGTACCTCCTTCAGTAAAGTTTCCTTCTTATATAAAAATGTAAAAAACAGACAATATTGAATAAATTATATAAACACTTAAATAATGACATAAAATGAACAGAGGAACCTGTAACATGATAATAATAATGGTTCAAGAATACAATATAAAGCTGAATAATTATTTTTTGAAAACTATGTGCAAAAGGTTCAGAAAAAATTATTTAATTCAGACATTTACTCTTGTTATTTCTTCCTCTTACAAAGTACCTCAATATTCCACTTTATCCTTAGAATCTGTGTTTCCTGGCTTTTCTGGAGGCAAAGTTGTTTATGACATCACTGTAAGAGATCTGACGGCCAACTTTGTTGTTGATACTAATTAGTGCAAGTCCACTCAGTCTTTCTTGTGCCATGGAAGATCTCAAGTAGTTCTTGATCAATTTGAGCTTAGAAAAGCTTAGATATGAACGTGACACCAGCGCTGACAGAGGCAGCCGGAATTGATTAAACCAGTAGTATTAGCTAGCCTGCCTGTTAACATAATATTGCGTTTTTGTATGATTATCACTGACATAATATAATATATCACAAAAAAACCCCATAAAAAACCATATCAAGCTCTCTTGGGGGCCCTAAGCAGGCTCTTAGTTTGCTTATACGTCGGGCCGGCCTTGTTTTCGTGACTTCATGAAACGTTCTAGTCCTGTTAGTTAGCGTAAATCAAGAAGTGGAGCTGCGACAGCGAAGAGCACCCCATCCCCACTAATTGAGACCCCGTAGATTTACCATATTTACCAAATTCTGGTGTTGGGTATGATGACTAGCGATAAATCTTGCCACGTGCAGGACGTGACAAATAGAAACTGTACAACAGGCCTTTTTCACAAACATGGCTGCCGTACTTCCACAGGGTATAGATCGGTTCTCACCATTACCAGCACTGTTAAAAAAGCCAACTTTCTTTCACCCATAACTCTGTCTGTGATCACTTATTTAGTGTTTCAATATAATGTGTAACACAATACAGATGTTGTCACTGACATATGTCAGACGACTGCGCAACTATAAAAAAAGTGATTTGATTGAGGGTCGCAAAATGCTAACAGTACAGAAATTAGCATTAGCCTTGGTTAGCCAGTTAGCGCTTCCTGAGCCTCGATCACAGTTACTTGCGTAGACGTTTGACAACAGAAACAGAAAGATAGTCAACGACAACATTTGTATTGTAAGTAAGAAAATAAGTGATCACAGACAGAGTTATGGGCGACAGAAAGTTCGCTTTTTAACATTGCTGGCAATGGTGAGAACCAAGCTATAGCTACCCTGGGGAAGTAGGGCAGCCATGTTTGTGAACAGGGCCTCGGCACATTTTAGGTGCATCTTAAAAATACAAGGTATCAAGTTGTCTCAAAGGAAGACATTTCTTTTAGTCGAAAGCGTTAGATCTTCTTCTCATCCATTTTGTATCCTTTGGAATAACACAGACCGGCCTGGTTGGCAAACACAAGTATGTTGTATGCATTTAACTGACGTCGCCTTACAGGATTTCTGGGTATTTGAAGTCCTCATGCTGTCATTTGCCAACACGCGGAAATTGCATAATGCAGCTTTAAAAAATGCAAACACAGATGCTGCCACTTTCTGGTGACTGTCAGAGGAGATATATGGTAGAATTTGTATCTGTTACTGTTTTTGTAGATGGGAACTATGAAGGTTGAGGGTGGGATCACAGGCCATTCAAGTAGCTTGGGTATTTTTTATACCCGTATAATCTAAATTAATCAAATACAACTGCACTGAACTGCGTATTATATAAGAATTTTCATCTACAAGTGCTGTATCATCTTGTATTATTTTTCAATACAAAGTCACACTGTAAAAACTGCTGTTGTATAAATCCTTTTCAGTGTGAGATACTTGCACGCTAGAGAAAGAGATGCCAGCAGAGATTGTATTTCAATTGCGTAAATTTGAATTTGTCATGCTCATGTTGAACCATTGAATAAAAAACAAGTTAAATACATGAATTCAAAAATTGCAAACAATGGAGAATTGTGAATTGCTGCGTCTGAAAAAGGGCAGTGCGTGCATGTACACTAATATCTGACTAATATCTGCTATCAATTTGATCTGATGAAACTGTAGTAATGACAGCAACAGTAATGACAACATACATAAAACTGCTGTCGTCTAAGATTACTTTTTCCTCGGTTTTGAAAAGAAAGACAAAGTGCATCTTAATGAGCCGTGAGGCAATCTGAGCAGTCTGATTTCAGTGTGAACGCCAGAGAAGCATGTTAATGCGATATGTAAATGTAATCCATCTAAATCGTATCTAGACATTCTGGGGTACGAGATGCATGTTAATGCCAGGTGTTGCTAGCTTTCGTTGAAACGGATGGTTTTGCAAATCTCAGTGCTTGTGTACAGCTAAACATGGCTGAAATATCACAGGAGAAAAAAATGGCAAATGCAGCCTGTAAGATGTTGCATTTGCTTAAAAACTCAAAAGTAAGTGAGACAATACCGTTTGTCACACTGGTGCAGGAAATGCAATGACATATATCTAGCATTCTGAGAGTATGACCTGCTGGGCATTTTGTCCTATACTGGGATGTTGCCTTTTAATGTCAGGGGTCTACAAAAATCTAATCTCCTAATTCAGTTACTGACCAAATTGGTTGATTTGCCCATTCACGCCCCCATGTAGATTTGACATTTCACCATGCATTATCAGCGTTTTGGCTCCACACTGGGGTCATGAAGCATCTTCTGCACAATGCTGCTCTTCCATTACTTGTGAATAAATGCAAAGACCAGTGAAGTGGGGAAAGATAGCGATCTGCATCAGGCTAGGTACTGGAAAGCTTTCACCTCTTCCATACCAAGCATTGTGAAATCCCCATGGAAACATACCTTATCGGTTTAAAGGGGCAGGTCACAAAAACAAATCAATTTATCATGATCATCTTCTCCTCTCCCCTTATCATCTTGTGCAGTTATCTTTGGATTTAGCATGTATGAGTTATTATATTTATGAGCTGGAATGGATTTTTTTAATTTTTTTTTGTAATTAAATGACCATATGCAGTCCATGTGCAGTCATAAAACACACTGCTTGCAAACCAAGATAAGATACGATGAGATTGCACTTTATTGATCCCCTAGGGGAAATTCGGGTGCCACAGCAATTGGCAGAACAATGCCAAGGCAGTACAGGAAAGATAATAAAAATAGCACAGGAAATGTATAAGGCAATAGAAATAAATCTAAAACTATAAAACTATGAAGATAAAAGTATAAAACCATTAAGTGTCTCAAATGTCTAAGTTCCACCGTATCCCATTGGGTAGAGATCTGTGGATTGTGCAGGCCACTGTAATAAACTAAAGTAAAAAACATAGCCACAAGCGGCCATGAAGAGGGTTGAAGCCTTTATTCAATGGTAATAATATGGAAAAGGCCCTTTTGGCCAATTGACATGAATTTTATTTTATTTTATTTTATTTTATTTTATTTTTTTTTTACAGGCAAATAATACACATAACACACACGACAATATGATGACATGACAATATAGCCTCACAAAAAAAGAAAATGGAAAAAAATAAAATAAATAAAAATAATAGCATCCCTTCATTAATTCAAATAATAAGATTGACAGTACCAGTACATTTTGAAACTGAAATATACATATGACAGGTAGAGCGTATTTAGAGTTTCATATAGTCCCACTCTTCACTAGAGCAAATTTTTTCCCATTTCATATTGTGTTGTGCTACTTTGTAATTGTTTGTAGCAATTGTTTTTTCCAAAAGAAATTGGCTTCGCACTGTATTTTTTTTTAAGAAACTTAGATTCAAATTAGTTGCATTTGTTTTTCTATTCGACCAAGATCGAAAATTGGCTAAGGCCACTCAATATTTATTTTAAACTTACACCTTTTAAACATTATGTTGGGGGTTCTGGATGAAAACTGTCCCCAGATAATAAATACAATTATTCTGTTAGGTAAAATATTTGTATTTAAAGCTCAATCGACATGAATAGTTAATCAGTTCTTCCTTGGCCCATAACCAACTTTCATACCAAGTTTAATGCAAAGGCTAGACTGTGGCCATGAAGGAATGGACCTTGCCAGTGGGTTGCTGTGGTGTTCAAATGATGCTACATTGGTACTAAGGGGGTCATATACCAGGATTCACTAGATTCAAGTGGGCATTTTTCCACTCTTCAGTTATCCAATTTTGGTGAACAGCCAAATAGAGCCTCATCTTTTTGTTCTTAGCTGATGAGAACCTGACAGTCTGCTGCTGTAGCCCATCCACTTGATGAGTTGTGGTTCTGGGATGCTCTTCTGCCCACCACTGGTATACAAAGCTGTAATTTGCACACTTGTGGCCCGTCTATTAGCTTGAAGGAGGTCTCGCCATTCTGCTCTGACCTCTCTCTTTAACAAGGTGTTTTTGCTCTCAGGTGCCGACAGCTGACCGGATGTGTTCTCTTTATCCCAGGTCTTATCTCTTTTTATGAGTACTTATGAAATATGTATTGTAAGGTTAATGCGTCACTATAACATTAAACACACGTGTACTGTACATTCTCCTTCCCCACTGTGTTGTTCTGTCCCAGTCCATCAGTCTTTCTCTAAATTGTACACTTGTACACTTTCACCTATAGATTTTAAAACAATGGACTGGGCTAACGGTGTTACTTGGGAACCCCCTCCAACAATAATTGAATCAACCTGATGCCATGCTATGATGCTATGAAATGCATTTGGGTATGCACAAATGGATAAATTAATAATTAGTTAAAAAGCATCTCTTTTCATGCATGGGTTGCCGCCCAGAAACAGTGCAGAGCCTGCAAGTTCACTCCCGGCTTGTTTGTATTATTTGCAGAACATCACGCTTTTCTCTTTTTCATATTCTAGCCAAGGAAAAATCCTTTAACCACTGATCCATTGTTGTTCAGGGTTTCTTGGTGGAGGGACCCTATTAGTTGGTTTCATTCTGTGGCTTATTTCACTTTTTAAGTAAGTGTATATGTGTTTCATTGAGCAAGAAATCTGTGTCATCCCTGACGGCCAGGCACAAGCACGGACAAGGTCGGCGGCCTTTGCAGCATCAAGTGGTATAACAGCCTCTGGTGCTTGAAATGGCACTGAAATGATGCCATGTGTATGATTTTGAAGAGTTTATTACTTATTATTACTTCAACATCAAAGACATCATCATTCAGTCTCTACAATGTGGACAATCCCGGTTGTAAATGTGTTACCCGAGTGCTAGGCTTTATTTTTTTCATTTTTATTTTCTGTTAGTCTTTTGGTGAGGCTGGGTGAAACTTTCCAAGTGGTCGGTCATTTTGGAAATATTTTCATAATTGTCAATTAAATGGTATAATGACCTTTGTAGCTATGGTCTGTAGCCCCGGGTGAACACAGACCATAGACCTAGACCTTGCATTTTCACTACTGCATTCTCAGCCCTATATCAGTGAGAACATGTGATATGTGTTGCCCTTAAAGCAACGGATAACCATGTGATGTCAGAGATGGTGGGGACTCACAATGCTGAAACCCCCAAGAAATCACACCGCAAGAGATCTCCCACAGGTCCATATCGTTATTTACTTTTGACATCCCCTGCTAGTAGCAGAAGTGCTGTGTGTGTGTGTGTGTGTGTGTATACTGATGAAAGATGTATACAGAGCTTTGAACTCTGCGAGACCCCCTCTAGTCTTGTAGAGTCCTGCTGAATTTCAAAGACCGTGTGACCTTTACACTATGGGATAAAGGTCACTAAGTTGGCCCATACTGCCAGTAGCATACAGCTTGGTCCTTAGAGCTGAAGTAACTCTTGCTTTTGATTACTCCACAGTTTTATGGATTTAACATTACAAAAGATGAATTCCATTTGGTTGATGCTTTTTTACTCGAATCATCTTGCAGTACCATAAGTGCGGCTCCAGTGTGAATCTTTTGTATGGTATCAGTAATATTTCTATAATATAATATTTAAGATGAACTTACCCTTTGTAATTAGGCTCTAAGTAAAATGGAAAATTGCTGCCACTATGCAATTTTGTCCATAATTTTGGAAATAAATGAAGACTTAATTAATAAAAAAGACATAATTACAACAAACACCATGTTAAAATATTAAGTAAGTTTCTGGCAGGCTTCATGGCGTTCTGGACTTTTACACATTGACAGCAAAACATTAGAGATCTGCTTCTTCGGGAAAACTCAATCTAATTAGGCATATATTAGCTTTAGTTCAACAACTTTCACATAACCAAAAATGCCCTTTTTGAAATTGAAACTAAATAAATAGAAAGCAAATGAACATATAGATTTAAGGAACATCTTTTATTGTAACATTCTTTCACATAACCAAAAATGCCTTTTTTTTAATTAGAATAAACAAATATTGTTACCTCACGCTGATAGGCTGTCCTTCCATTCAAACTTGAACGTCTTTGGAACAGATTAGTGACGCAATATATGTTAATGAGTATCGGCCACTGCCATCGGTGGATTTAATCTTATCGGCCGACGAGCCGATTGTAGTCAACAATGCAAAAATCGGCCATTTCCGATATTCAACCGATATATCTGTGCATCGCTAATAATTGGAACAAACAGTCTCATCCTCTGATTTAGGAGGAACAATGCGGCTTTCATCCTGGTTGTGGAATAGTGGACCCTCTCGTCGATAATTGAGGGGTTTTGGGAGTTTGCTATCATGTCTACATGTGTGGATTGCTGTGGATTTACTCCAGTTTGAGAGCTGTGTTTGCATTCTTGGCATTAAGTCCCCTCTGTTCATGATTTTTATGGACAGGCTATCAAGGTGCAGCTAAGGTCTGGAGAATGACCAGTTTGAGAACGCTAGCTTTCTGCAGATGATGTCGTCCCTTCGGCCTCATTGGACTGTAATCTCCAGTGTGTAGTAAAGTGGTGTGGGGTGAGGCTTAGCACCTCCAAATCTGGACAAAGTCTCTCCTGGTCTCTCCTGGACAAAGGAGGTCTGTCCCATTGAAGGAACTGTGACATTGAGAGCTGGTTAGGTAGCCACAAAGCAAATATCTTGATTTGCTGGTCAGTTTATGTTCTCACCCTCACTTATCGTCACAAGCTTTCGGAAGTGATGAAAGAATGAGATTGTGGATACAGGCTGCTGAAATGAGCTTTCTCTTTCTCCCCATGTCTGCCATTGTGAATAAACTGAACAATGTGCGATGAACAATATGGCCACAATTAAATGACAAACTTGACAAAAGACACAGGAATAAAATAGCATAACTAATCAACTGGCTGTCCAATCTTCATGTAACTAATCTGTCTACCTTTTCTAGCTTCTGTAATGTTTTGTCTGTCTTTCCAAAGTGTGCTTGGACCCCGCAATTGCCGCTTATGGCTATATTTTTATTTTATTTTGAAGCTATTCTTGAGAACTGAACCATTATGAATAGCATTATTTTGTTATACTGAACTGTGGGATTTATTTTTGGACAATACGGAGCAGATTTCTTGGCTCTGTGTTTTGTTGAATCTAAGGACTTACGATCTTCAGCCTTATTTACATTGGAAAGTTTGTTGTGCGGTTTGTCTAAGGATTTCACCGTGTTGATGGAAGGGTTATAGTACAATGTGACACAATAGCTATGTTGCACCAGGCTTGGAAACCCTTCCAGCAACAGGCGTTTCCTGGTACTGGTAGCTTACACTATGATTCAAAACCATCAGCGTGACTTAGTGGCTCAAGACAAAAGTCTGCTCCACTCAGACTTCTGAAGTCCACTACCTGCACATTGTCCTCTGTGCACATTATCCCTTTGATGCACATGGTCCTGTTGATGTACATTATACTTATTTTTCTTGAAGCAAAGTGAGTCTTATATTAATCCAAGTCCATCAAGAGTTGGTAGCTTCCTGTTCATTCAGAGACAGCACTCATTTTCTAATACAGCCAAGGAAGGACCAAGGAGGTAATTATTCTCTCAGACTTGGCTGGCTTTTTGATCGCTCTCTCGCTCTCTCTCTCTCTCTCTCTCTCTCTCACTCTCTCTCTCTCTCTCTTTCTCTCTCTCGCTCGATACATGCAAGCTGTGGAGCCACAAGCAAGTTTGACACTGCCATTGTCCAGAGAGATTAATGAGTTTGGTTTGGACTATAACAAGATTTTCTGTGTGTTGTAAGCTCTAGCATTTCTCTAGCAGAAGTACTGTAGCACTATGGGTTGTTTTTTGCATTTTGGTGTTCTTTGCAATACTAAATAAACCCATTGAGGATCTGAAGGGACCGATGTAGCTTAGCCCCTCCAAAACCTCTAACCACATCTACCAGAAAAAGCAAAGCGTATTTGAATAATTGATTAGCATTGATCAGTATTGGTCAAATTATTATTGTGGTTTGGGGTCAGCTAATGTTGGATATATTTGATTCTTTCTTTCAAAGATGAAAAAAAACCCCAATCATGGCGATGTTTTAATGCACCAACTAATGATCATACAACCATGAAGGAGACATACATGTTAGAAACGACATGTATGATATTTCAAAGTTGAACTAATGCACAGAGACTTATACATGTATGCCACTTCTATAGGTTGTGGGTGACAGATATTATGTCAGAATGGCTAAAGCCACTTTGAAACCATAACCATTCCTTGGGAAGTTATATCATATATTTATTAAATGTGTTTCCATTGCTATTTATCGCACAATTCCTTTACTGACAAAATCTCCTCTGCCTCAAGCAAGTGTAAACATTTTTTTTTCTAAATTTCAAAATCTAAAGTCCCTTACTCCTGAAAAATGACACAAAATGTGCATAAAAAGATGTGTATGGAACCGGTGTGTATGTATGCATGTCTGTGTTAATTCTTGTTTGTGGGCATGTGTGTCTCTGTTAAAGTATTTGTGTGTGTGTGTGTGTGTGTGCTGGAGGCTTACGAAAAGTCAAAGGATTGAGAGGGTCTGCTAGTGACTGATAGAAATGTCCTATATAATTTCCGCAGCTTGGTTGCTGTGTGTGTGTGTGTGTGTGTGTGAGAAAGAGAGAGAGAGATGGAAACAGAGGTCTGAGCAAGCAAAGGTAGAGGTTGTCCGTTATCGTCCCCCATGTACTCTCTTTCTCTCCGTCTTCCTGTTTTCTCCTTTTGCTCACATGCTCTTTCCGCCTCTTTCCCTCAGCCCCACTGCCTCTTTGTCTCATTATGCTGTAATCCTTAACATGTTGCGTTCTCATTTTTCATAGCATATAGGACTACTGATATTTTCTTTTTTCTTCTTCTTCTTCATAAAGCACAAATCACTTTCTTTCTGTCTCAGTAACCCCTGATACTACTGCTGTTATTTTCCATCCTGTCAATGCTGGAATCCGGAGTTAATGACACATTTTCATTCATTCACTTTCTACTCACAGGGGCACTATGACCTTTATTAACCTCTGTCAGCAAACAGTAGGAATTGCAACGACATTATAGAACTTCTCTCCTCCTACACAAGTCTCTGGTTTGATCAACAACCCTATTAACTCCCCACAGGTATATTATGTGGTATATCAGGTGTATCATTTTGTGCTGTGGGTCTTTAAAAATTGTTAAATATGTCGGAATTGTCAGTTGTCTATAACCCCCTTTACTCTATTTACATCCTCTTCTTCTTGTGTGTATCCTGCTACTACTTGCTGCTTGCTAAATTTCCCTCAGCAATCCTTAGAGTTTCATGTAATGTAATTTAATGCAACGTTATGTAATGTAATGTAATGTAATGTAATGTAATGTAATCTAATTTACTCATCACATACAACTTGTTGTGCATTGATTCTCTCTCCATGCTCCTCTTTCCTTCACATTCACAGCCTATTCTTTCTCTCTCTCTCTCTCTCTCTCTCTCTCTCTCTCTCTCTCTCTCTCTCTCTCTCTCCCCATCCCCCCCCTGTCTCCCCCCCCCCCCTCTCTCTCAATTCAATTCAATTCAATTGTATTAGTTCCTAACTTGATTGGCATGAAAGTTAGGAAGAATAATGCCAAAGCATTAAGATACAGATGTAGACACACTTTGTATCTGTGTGTGTGTGTGTGTGTGTGTGTGTGTATGTGTGTGATGGGTTGACACTCCACCAACAGTCCCAACTGTTCAGCAATGAATAATAGAGTTCAAATGGGAATAAAACAAGGATCTAAAACACAACAAATTGATTGTGTGTGTGTGTGTTGGTCGTTCACTGTTCAGGTTGTGGCAGGTTAATAAATATTGTGCGGTCAGATCTGCTGTGTTTCCTTTTCCCAGGACAATTCCTAGTTTGGACTTGTCATCCAGCCCTTTGAAGTTGGGAATTTGGGAGCTGAGATAAAGAATTTCTCCGGGTGGTTTGAATTTTTCACATTTTAGGAGGAAGTGCATCTCTGTCTCAACCTCACCTGTCGAGCAGTGACAACATATTCCGTTTTCTTTTGGTTGCCAAGATATTTTATGTCTTCCTGTTACGATTGCCAATTGGTGGTCACTGAGCCTGTACCTGGTGAGGATCTGTCTCTGCTTCCTATCTCTGACAGTAAAGATATGCGTGTTCTCTGTTTGGGGACAGATAACATTGTAATTTGCTTTGATTCATTTACTTTTTTCCAATATTCAAAATAGGCTTCTTTGCATTGTTTAATAATTTGGTTTATGCAAATTGGTGTTAGTAAAGCAGTGTTGGTGTGAGCCTGGTCCAGGTGTGACTGAGGAGGACTGGTTGGTCTTAGGACCAGCTGACACAGCAGACTCTTTTCTGGGTTGAGCTCTTGGGTTTGGAGGGCTTCGGAGTGGAGGCTGTCTGGGGAACTGGATTGAAGGGGATTCAAAAATTTTAGCGCTCTCTTCTGAATGTTAATTATTAATGGGTATCGATAGATCACGATGCAAAAAAGTGACAATACGTGTCGTGGGGCAGAGAAATGAATGGTGATATTAGATGTATTTTATTCTCCTGTCGTAATCACCAAATGAGTTACTTTGCCCATCACAATTTCACAAGCTCTCCATTAGGGCTGAACAATTAATCAAAATTTTATCGAAATCGCAATATGGCCTACTGCAATTTTCAAATCGCAGGAGGCGCAATATTTGTTAAAGGTGAAATGTGTCAAAATACCGTTTGAAATGAAATATTGTGGTGCTGCAGAGATGTCCTGGCCTACACATCATATTCTACAGACTTAAGAAAACATCTTTGTTTGGTGCAGATCCCCGCAAAAATCACACCATAATCATTTTAATACATTTTTCAATGAAAATGAGAATAATGATGTAAAAATTATCATTCCCTCTAATATCGCAAATCATATAGCAATTGCAATATCAGTCAAAATAATTGAAGAAGTCGGTAATATAGGCCTTCATGCCAAATAGAATCAAAAGCTTTTCTAAAATCAATAAAGCAATCAAATATTTTGCCAGCCTGAACTCAGTGTAATGTTGAACAGTTTGAGCACTACATCCTGCATATTGGGGGTGCAGGTTTTGAGCCTTTGATTCTTATGTTGTCTGGACCACAAGCTTTTTTTGGTTGGGAGACATTTTGTCTTTCTTGACAGTTCTCCCCAAGCAATTGGGAAGTCAATGGGGCTTTGGTTGTTTTTTATGGTTGATTCTAATATTTGGAGTTTGGTAACACTTCACAATAAGGGTCACTAAGTTAAGGGTTAGTTAATGCTTAATAAGGGTTAGTTAATGCTTAATAAGCATTAACTAACACTTAATTAACAGTTAACTAATGTTTAAGTTACTAATGGTGTTCATGTTAACTAAAGTATTTATACATTATTTAATAGTTTATAAAGATGACTATTAAATAATGTATAAATTAATACCTTAGTTAACATGAACACCATTAGTAAATGATTACCAGACACATTAGTTAACTGTTAATTAAGTAGTCCTTAACATAGTGACCCTTATTGTAGAGTGTTACCTGGAGTTTTTCTTTTATAAGATGGTGACTTGAATTCAATTTGTTTATTGGAATGTCTTTATAGAGATTTTCAAAATGTGTTCTCCAGATGTCATCATTTTGAATGGCTAATGTTCGGGTTTCTTCCGTGCTGGAGCTATTCCGCATTGATTTTCATTTATGGACTGTTCAATTTCCTCCATTCTTCACACTCGGTGACAACAGAACAAGCTCATTTCACTAGTCAGGAAACATGGTGTCCACTGATTGATCAATTGCGTGGTGAAACACGATTTTCACGAGAGCGCGTCCCTCTTGCCGTTATCATGTGTGGGGTTTATCACTCATGGACACCGTTTCCTAGCTGAAGGCTGTTCGTGTGACAGTGTCAAATGTTGTCGTCCTGCAGTCACATCTGTTTCCCTCCCGCCGACCCTGGCTCGTCTAGCTGCTAACAGCGGAGGGCCAAATGAAATATGTTATCGCCACTGAGCTCGGTGCAGCTCCAGGGGAAGGGGGAGTTGTGGAGGAGCTTCACTGGAGGTGCAGTTTACACCAGGAAATGTTTTTTGTATTCTGCTCTCGAGTGCCAGCTTCAAGCAATATCTCACTTTTGGAAGAACATGCCCCAGGCCGCGCACAATATTAATATTATCCTACATATGTCTGTACATTCTCTGCAAGTTGAATTTTCAAAAGGCAGCTGGTAAACATATCCAAATCTGCATGTTCTATGTTTCCTGCATCTGTATGTGACTGTATCAGTGTCATCTAGACATATCTGCTTTTTCTGATTCCCATATACCTCGAATTGTTTCATGCTGCATATTATATAGATGCATTTATTTCATACTAGGGCCGGGCGATATGGTTGAAATCAATATCATGATAATCATAAGAATTTTTCTCGATATCAATATATATCACGATATGGTTCATGTATGCAAAATCCCGTTAAATAATCAAATTAATGTCCATCTCATTGAACCGAATGGTAATGTTAGGTGTGATGTCAAACAAAACAGAAATATTCAAATAATATTCCTACCATACCTCATCTTATGAGAGTTTTTAAGTAAAATTTGCTTGTCATCATCAATTCAGACAGCAGAAATGTGTCACGAAGTAAAATATCTTCATATCATCACGATATGATTCCACTGAAAGACGATAAATGATAATATTGAATTATCGCCCAGCCCTATTTCATACCGAATGCATACTGATATTTTTTATCTTATAATGTTATATTCATATACTCTACTTACATTTATTTTTACTTATGCACTGATTTTTTCCTTTTCTCAATAAGTCCAACTGCTGTTATTTTGCACACCCTAGTAATGCTGTAATCCATACCTTTTCCTATACTTCCCATTCAGACATTCTACTATTAACATCAACAATTTGCTATATTGTTGATTATGTTCAAAATTTTTTTTTTTTAGCTCATTGCTTTATCTTTTTCTTTGCTGTATCCTATCACTATTTGTTGCTGCAATGACCCACTTTTCCTATGGCGATCATTAAAGATTCACCTAATCTAATTGATTAATGAAAACATACAAAATTACTTTTTGAAAAGTATGATACAGGACACAGAATTAAATATTATAATATTATAGCATTTTCTTTATATAGACCTAGATTTTTAGATTATGTTTGTGAAGTGAGTAGGGGTCCTGAGAGCAGCCAACTCCTATAGAGGTGTGTACACCAAACAGATTAATGTTCTACCGAAGTGAAATATCCCTTTAATGTTGTGAGCAATTGATTTGAGGTGTAAAACCTTTGCTGTTAATGTGGGATGAGGGATGAATTGGGAATTCTAGATTAACTGCTACAACTTGTGATCAATGCATTAGGCTAGTCCAACTACGTTAACATGGATTTCTCCACCTTATTGATGTTATGTAATAGTCTTTATATACCATTTATTTTACCCTAAAGATTTCATTCAGCCTAGTTCCATCAGGATGTAAACATTAGATTTGCCTATAAATCTACAACCAAGCACAGAATTTCACACATTTTTAACAACATCCACTAGGCTTGGGCCGCGATATTTATAACTATAGATATTTATAAGTTATATACGTATAGTCTACTAGTGGTATGATAGTAAAAAAACAAAATAAAAAATCATATCTGAAGTGAAAATTTTTTCTTTTTAATTCAAGTGGGTTCCCTTTTCCACAATCAGCCCGTTTTTCTGGAAATAGCAGGAATGAGCAAATTGTACCAAATGGCCGTTGTTTCCTCCAATGCTTGAATAGTAAGATCAAATTTCTGGGCTTTTAATAATAATAATAATTATTATTATTATAGCCTAAAAATTTGATGTAATTTGGAAGAAATACATCCCCCCCAAAAAATAAATAAATAAATAAAACTGAAAAAAAAAAAACTGAGACAACTGATCTTGTTTTTTCTGAATGTTTTTGTGGTGCTGGTGATGTCAATGTTTGGGCTGAGGGCTAGGATTAAAATATCTGAATGGATTATGATATTAAACCACTGAGATGATTAGCTCCCAACAGTCCCCTTCCTCCTCATAGATACAACCACACCCTGTGTTAAAGGATAAGTTCGGCTTCATTGGACCTATAGTCTATAATTTGTCTCTTACATAGCTGTAGTGCTTGGACCCGCAGACAACGTTTACTTCAGAGTCAGAAACGGCGAGCTCTGTTGCTAGGCTTCTTGCTGCTTACAATAAATCCAAATGGGGTTTGTCAAAATACCTTCTATGGAGTACAACAGGTGGTGACATCACCTGGCATCAAAGACCAGCCAATAGCAGATAGCCAGTTCAGTACCCTACTTTTCACCGTGTGTTTCACATGTCAGGCTTCACCACAAATTTGGGTTTAAATGGTTTAAGTGGTTCTCAACGTGGGGTCTGAGGACAACCAGGGGTCCTTGAGGGCATTCCAGGGGGTCCCCAGCAAATTGATGAATTGTTAAACTTCATTATTTTGTCATTTTAGAATTACTATTTTGATCATAGTTTCACTATTATCTCTCTACCTACAGTACAGATAGTCATGGAATTCTGGACAAAATCATATCTGACAATAAAAATATTCTCAGATTTGGGTCCGAGAGACAAAATCTCATCAAATGGGGGTCCGTGGCCCTAATGTGGACTAACTTAGGGGTCCTTGATATGAAAAAGGTTGAGAACCACTGGTTTAAAAGACTATGCAATGGGTTTACAACGGTGCGTTTATGCGTGCAATTCGGAAAAAAAAAGATAGAATTGAAGCATAAAAAGAAAGGTGGCTTCCAGCTTGAATTTGAGCTAAAGCCTAATCTACACTGCAAGACAATCCCTTTCACTTTCTGCCTCTCGCTTTAAACACCGGGTCTCTGCCTCACAATTGTCATCCAGTGAACACACTTGGTTATCTGTGCGGATTTTCTGTCAGCCAGTGATCTTGCTTGTCCCACGGTATTTAAACTTGCCTACCTGATGCGTTTCCTCGCTGTCATTTTAGAACGTGCCCGCTTTGCCCCTCCTCCACCCCACCACCACCACCACCACTGTTATGGTTCCCCAAGGGGTATCTTTGGAATCTAATTTGTAGTATTCTATCCCCTATACATTATTTCCTGCAATGGTGTCAATGCCAAACACCTGTTCTAATAGCACTGTAACCAACATCTGTCTTTTTGTGCATCAGCTTTCGTTTTTATACATGCTAATTTCTACAATTCTAGTTTTACTGTTCATTTTCTCAGTTCCTGATTATTGTACTTTTGGCAGGACGGCCAACCCACATCGGTAAAGCTTTAAGATTCAGTTTGACTTTTTTTTTTCTTCTGCGATTGCTTTCTGCACCTTTTTGTTCGTCAGTCACAGTCGGTGACTTCATCTGCATTCTCATCATCCATTATTCCAACTGTGCCAAACCTCACTCCCCTCCTACAGAATACCTCTATACCAGTGGAGGCTGGTGACTCATACAGCTGAGGAGGACACGGCTGTTAAAGTGTATGCCAGAGCCCAATAAATTGTAGGGTAAAAGAGTATAGTCTTGAGTAAGGTAGACTTAACAGCCACGCATTTTTGGATCAAAGACCTACCTTTTTAAGAAAAAGAGAAAATCCTTTATGGACCAGTGTCTTCTGATTTGTACAGAGCCTTTGCTGTCGTATTACAAATCTCTTAGCAAACACGGCAGGCGCCATCATGGAGGTTCAGTGGAGAATTGATCAAATAATGGCTTCACTTTTATCTCTCTACCTACAATACAGATAGTCATGGAATTCTGAACAAAATCATATCTAACAATAAAAATATTCTCAGATTTGAGTTTGAGAGACCTCTCAAATCTCATCAAATGGGGGTCCGTGGCCCTAATGTGGACTAAATTAGGGGTCCTTGATACTGTGTGTGTGTGTGGTGGGTGGTTGCACCAGGGTCCTTCTTGTGCGCATTATGAGAATCTTGCAGGCACCACTGTGTAGAACTAGCAGCGGCTGAATCCAGTAGAACCAGTTAGCACATCAGTTAGATCTACTGGTAGAGAATTGGTCCTAACCAGTGCCACTGATGTCAGTTGAACTCACACACCCACCCGCCTGCTCAGTCATTATTAACATGCATCTGCCAGCCACCAATTCTAACATTAGTTTCTACTCGATACATTAGGTAGTAGGGATGTTCCTGAATCTGAATACCATATTTGGTAACGCATGAATATTGCGTTTGACACAAATCATTTTTCCTTCTTTCCATCTCTTATTCAGATGTTTTAGTAGTATGCCGACAATCGTAAAGAAAACATTCAACTGAAAATAACTTGACTGGCTTTTCTCATGGATCTCAGAAGAGAAGGGGGCGGGGTTTGTTTGTATTCCCCAGTTAGTTTGTCACACACATGGAGCCGCAACACACACATCCAGAAAGCGAGAGTTTTTTTTGTGTAGAATAGGCTAATTATTTAGACTTTGCGAGGTGCCGTTGGTTAGGTCGGGAGTGGGTTAACAATCACGCCTATCCAGTCATCTCCCTTTTAACCGCTAATTTTAATTTAGTATAAATCTATAAAGCTAAATGTACGGTAAGCTGACTAACACCATAAGCTTGTGGAGAAATTTTCTTAGGTTAACATTCACAGTAGCCCAAAAGATCACTTGATTTGAGATGTGAGAAAAAAAAAAAAAATGCTGAAAGGTAAATTCCCAAGTGTGAATGTGTGTAACTGTTGGAACATGGATCTGTGTAAATATTGAATGTATAGGGGTTGAAAAAAAAAAAAAACAGCATGCATGCTCAGTATACATTCTCTGGTAAATAAAGGTTAATAAAACTGAGATGAAACGGCTAAACGGTACATATAACTGACAGGTTTATGATTCATAAATGCACTGTCTCCTCTTTCAACATTAAGACTGGAATTGCCAGAAATGTAAATGTGTTCTTTGATCAGGCATTAATTGCAACAAGAGACGGGTAGTTTCATGCTCCTATATTCATTAGTTTACAGTGATGTGGAGCTTTTACTGTTATGTAGCTCTCATGTTACTGCTGCCAGCAGTTATTTAGTCAATAATGTAGGTATTTGGACAATAAGTTTAAGTTGATCTTTTTTTCATTTTTATTTATCCTTTATTAATCAGGTATTATCTCTGAAATAGAGAGCATGAGAACGAAAAACATATATAAAAATGACAAAGAAAATGCACAATACAAACATCATAGAAAATGTTAAATGTCATTGCTTTAAAATTCAATTCAAAAACTTTATTTATCCCCAAGGCACAAAAAAAACTGCATGTTGACAGGTCAAAAATGCATGTTGCTCGATAGAAAAATAAACTCTATTTATTACATTAGAAACATGACGTTTCGGCCATGATGGCCTTTATCAGATCAATACATACAAGGCACAAGCATTTATAGTATAGAGTTCATACAGGTGACTAACAATCAGTTTGAGTACAGGTAGTCAGAACACAATCAGGGTGAATCTCATCCAAATAAGGGCATGAAGGTGAGCTGAGGCAGGGAACCATAGGGAAAGCAGGAGGGAGGAGGTGGGGAAAAGAGCCAATAGCTACACTAAGCCTCAATCAGAAAAAGAAGAAAGAAAAAATAGTAGTAACACCAACAATAAGAAAATATAATATATAAGAGGATAGAAATATAGAATAAACAACTACATAGAGGAGAGGAACAGCAGGAGACTCCTTGTAAAAAGAGAGAGAGGGGAGCTGTAGCCTACTTCGCTTCCTATCATGGAGGGACCAAGGAAAAGAAAAAACAAAAGGCAAATCTGTAACAATAAACAATGTAATACAGTTAAATCTGATCCTTAGGTGTTAACTCAGAACTAAGATCATCTGATTCCTATGGAAGCCCGTTTCCGCCACCTGTTAAAAAAAAATCTGGCACATTTATTTATTTAACAAGCAGGTTTACCTAATAAAGCGGCCTGTGAGTGTCATATTTATAAGATAGTATCTCGTAATTATGACTTAGCATCTCATAAATATGACTTAGCATCTCATAATTATGACTTAGCATCTCATAATTATGAGATACTAACTCATACTATTGAGGAAAGAATCTCACTTGATGATGAAAAAACAGGTGGCAGAAACAGGCTTCCATAGATTCCAGATATAAACCTGGAAAACCAGTTGAAAACCAGATATAAGCCCAAAATTAGAAAAACATAGTTATCTTTTTCCAGAGTTAAACCCCTCAGTGAGAGGGTATCCAGAAGGTATATATAGTAAGTTTCTCTACCCCGACCAAACGTATTCAGGTCTCCCTGAATGGGATGTCTGTGACCAATTTTCTCAATCCCAGAATAAAAAAACTCAGACAGGGAACGCCCCCTCTCAATAAAGTGATCAGCTACAGCTACGATCACTCCAGTTTTACATCCAAACTGTATTTCGGATTCACACTTACCCCACCTTGCGATAAGTAACAACTGAAGAAAATTGCCAGGCTATATTTCAAAATGTCAAACTATCTCATTCATGTGCAAATAAGGTGTGTAAGGTCTTTATTATCCTGTAGCTGAGTCGCCTGTTTGATGTTCCGGAGCTCTTTGATCCGTTTATCAGGTAAGAGTATAGCCCTAGGTAAGCTTAACGCATATGTCTGACATGCAAATTCCATGTGTGCAGAAACGGCTTGTTTTTAATAAGCCTATTTCCAGGCAACAACTTCGCTGTGTTTTCCTAAGGAAAAAAAAAATCTCAATGGGGCCCCTGGGTGTGATTTCCCAGTCAAGAGACACGCATCTTAGCTGGGAAACAAATTAGTTTGTGAAACGATAAAGGTAGAAATCGCTTGTATGTAGACAATTAGGTACCTGCTATTTGTGTGCATGCGTGTGTATTTGTGAGTGTGTGTGTCCGTGTAAATGTGTGTGTGTGATTGGAGTGCGGTGCCACGCTGTGACTTAAAGACAAGTCATCAGTTCCGAACACATAAACCCAGTGAGGGGGCTACCTTTATTACCATTGTTATCATTGCTATTATTATGGCTATCGGGGCTCTTCTCAGTGTATACATGGAGTCTATATGACCTGAGGAGGCAGGGCCCTATGCCCTTTGTGTTGGCTTTAAATAAGAGTTTGAGTCTGACAGGGTCTAAATGCTGGTTTAGATTGCGTTCCTCCCACACAGAGTCCTTGGGACCCCCACTGTTCTGTATTTCTTCTTCAGGAGTTGAATGTGCAGAGGACTTGAGAGAGACTTAAGAGAGACCTGAAGAGTATCCACTCCACTTCATGCATCCCTCAATCACTGTAGCTGAATCAACAGCAAAAATGAGCTAACGACTAAGAACTCCATTTGGAGAAAATGACTCATGTCTCGTAATGGAGGACTGGTTGGTTATTGGTCGGTGGTCACTTGCACACATGTAGCCGAAATTTTCACTTAAAATTCGACTTTTCTTTTTGCAGCTTTGCCCTTCTCTTTTTCCCATGTCGTAGGGGGTGGGCGATATGAACTCAAATTAATATCACAGTATTTTCCACTGTCTGGATGGTGTTGGTATTCTATCTCTATCTTCTCTGTGTTTAATTTTTATAATACCAGAGTGAGACGACAGACAATATTCTGATCTCATATGACACCGAGCCGGAGCGGACGTAGATGTACAGACCAGCAGCATTGTACGCAATCCACAGTCTCCCGGTGTGAAAGTGAAACTTAACATTCCACAATTTGCTCCAAACTCGCCTGTGTTAGTAACAGGATTTGTAACTCCTCTTCTGCTGCCCTACAAACTTCAATAGTAGGTAATGTTGTTACCTTGTGGTATTTACGTAATGTCAATCTTGGAACCCATCGTCTATTGGTCTGATGACGATTAGACTCTGGGGGCAACGGCCAATATTTGGGGTTTCCAGTGTAGCCAGCGGACATCCGGGCCAAGACTTCCTCTTCCGTGCGCCGGTCATTGTTTAAAGTCTGATTAGCAACTTGAGACGCGAGAATGGAAACAAACAAAATACACAAACATCGATACTTTTTGTAGGTGTTTTAGGTCCAGACAGCATTTCGGCTAATCTCTATAAACAGATATCTGCATATGGGACGTCGTCTCTCAACTCCATCTCCATTCTTGCGTCTCAAGTTGCTAATCGGACTGTAAACGATGACCGGTGCACGGAAGAGGAAGTCTTGGCCTTGAGAAAACTGATGCAATGATTATGCCAAAGGGGGAAGCAACTCAATATTAGGAGTCCTACTGCCTTGTTGTAGCTGTGTGTGTGTGTTTGTGTGTGTTGTGCATACAAAGTGTGCCTGTTTCTTGTGAGTGTACGGTGCATGTGTAATGCATATGCAGGACGTTCTGAGAATAAGCATCAATGCACTTGGATACAGCAGATCTAGGAAACTCATAAATTGGCCTCATCCATCACCTTCTGCTGACGGAGAAGACGAGATGGGAGGATGACCAGGGAGCATAGCAATAAGTCCAAAGCAGAGATCCGTCTCTTACAACAGAATTAGCCCTCTGCTGTAGATAAACAAGTCCTTTCCATTAGCTCAAAAGTGAAAAAATTAGGAACTTACGAACTGGAAAAAAACAAACATAATTTAGAATCGCCGTTTGACCACCAGAGGGCGTTAACACAACCAGGTAATTGGCTAAGAAGAAGAAACTGCAGCAGACATTTCATTGTAGGCAGGAATTCTCACTGTGCTGATTGGCTAAAAACAGCGACTGTTGCCAACTTGGTGACTTTGTCAGCAGCTTTAGCCACTTCTCTGATCACGACTTTATTCAAAAGCGATGAGCAACAAATCTACTTTTTCGGACCATAGGGAAAAATGTTAGTGTTGACTCCCAAAGCATTGCATGGAGGTCAAAAAATGTCTTGAATTTTATTACTTTTATCCAAGACCTCAAAAACCCTTGAATACTGTTAAATACAATCTTTAAGTCATCAATTCCATTTTTTGGGGACTTAAAAATGTGGTTTCATGACATGCTGTTTTCCTAGTGGGAAATCAGCCCAGTGCATGCAAACCTATGCAAACTATTGTTTTTCCCCATTTTCAAGTTCATTTCAGTGGCAAAATTTGTCTTATATTTCATTCTAACTGGAATTACAAAGATTTTGAAAATACTGAAAATGAACAGTCACACAATGCTTAATGAATAGTTTTATTTAACAAACTAGTTAGCAGCTATTGCTAACTAATTCATTCAATTGCCGTTGTTTAAGTAATTTATGAAATATTTAACTGGGTGAGTTTAAATGACTGTGCGTATTCTATCTCTCTTCCTAGACTACTGGAGTCAATGTGAGGCCAATCATACAGAGATGTCAATGCCTTCCAGTTAACGACAACTCTCTACGATGATGGGGATCTAAAGGGGGTGAGTAAAGATGGACCTGAACACAGAATCAATTGATTTCACCACATTATAATTTACTATGGCTGGAGTTTATAACTTTCTATATAATCCATTCAAAATGTGCTTAGAAACTGCCAATCAGTGGCTAATGACTTGGATTCTCAAGTACGTTTTGATAGTGCGGATGTGTCAACCTCCTCTTTCCAAAGAAGAAAAGTCTTCCAGATTTGAATTTAAGACATTCCAGTCCCTGAACTGATTATAATGACAGTGAAATTACCTTGGTAGAGTCGGGGTGCTAAACCAGAAAAAAACCCATAATGTTTCTGCCTTATTTGGTGGGGGAACAGTAGGGAAAACCTAGGGAGATTGGAGAGAGAGCAGTACAAGTTAGGGCTGGGTGGTAGACCGAAAATTTACCAAAACCAAAACAATGCGTGTCCAATGTGTGTGTTCCTAAAATTTAAAGCTGCTACCAGTAGAATTTGATACTTGATGAGAAGACACCTTTGTGGCAGGTTATCTCCTTTTCATATGTGTGTTTTTTGTTGAGGTGCCCCAGTTCCATTCAGTCAAACGGGGACTGACAGACAGAGGGCTGGTATTTGTTCCCAGCTGTCCACAACAGATGACTGTCTGTCTCACAGGCAGTAAGAGGTGATAGGAAAGCCGATATGATGACACCTTCTCACCTTTTCACAAACACTCTCTATTCCTCTCTCCTTTTTAAGTTTCTCTATTTTAGAAACACACACACACACACACACACACACACACACACACACACACACACACACACATAGGAGAGCCAGTAGCCCTGAGTCAACAAACCCCATTCAAAATCTGCTGATATAACTGGGAGAACATAACTTAAGACCTTTTAGGAATTGTTATTGTCCACTGGTAAATTCGGCATACACTTCATTTAAATAAAATTTCAACTTTTAGAATTGATTGATAGGCTACTGCTCGCCGCAGCCCACAAGGGTTTTATTTTAATTATGTATTTTTGTGGAAAAGGATTGTTGGAATAACAGGCGAACCAATTCTAAAAGTTGCAGTTTTATTGAATTAAGTACCAATTGCTGCTTTGTGTATTAGCAGACTTTCAAGACTTCCTCCACTAGGTGGAGCTCTTTTACCAGTTGCTGCTGTCTTTTTAAGTAGGTGACATCTCTGCAGTTAGTGGAAGTGGTTATAGCCTAATTGAGTTAAGGCACATTTATGCTCCCTTTTACATACGAAAATAAATACGTCCGTTTCAAACGATGTAACCGTCACTGCTCACATACCTCCATGCGTCCTTTACGTTGGCATGGATGTTAAGCAATACTTCCACTAGAGGGCAGTAGAGAGTCAAAAGTTTTCTGTTGTTTGTTGTGAACAACAAAGAACATGTCTTCGTCGTGTCTCGCTGGTCTGGCTTGAACTATTGGCTACACTGCCCCCATGATTTCCGGTGGTACTGCGGTGGTACTGCTCTGTTTCGTCCGTATCCGTAAGCTTTCAGAAAACGTGCACAAATACGGACAAAATGAACGCAGAGTACGGACAGAAGGCTCCGTCCGTATCCGTATACGTATTTAACGTTGGGCATAATTGAGCCTTTAATGTTTCAGTCGTCCATTGTGCATGTCCATTAGCTGCTTGAAGTTAGGGAATTCTAACTTTTCTTCTCCACTAAAGGTAGGCTAAGCTACATTAGTTTATATCATTTAAGGGGCTAAAGCTGATGATGTTTACCAGCTAGGTTTGCTAATATGCTGATTTTGACGAGAAGAGCTAGCAAGAGTTGCTAACGTTTAGCTTTCAGTTGAGTTTTGACAGTTTGCTAAGCCAGTGGTTCTCAACGTGTGGTCTGGGGACCACCAGGGGTCCTTGAGGGGGTTCCCGGGGGTCCCCCAGCAAATTGATGACTTGCAAACTTAACCACTATACACAATTAGAGAATGTAGAAGAATGACTATTTTGATCATAGTTTCACTGTTATCTCTCTACCTACAATACAGATAGTCATGGAATTCTGGACAAAATCTAACAATAAAAATATTCTCAGATTTGGGTCTAAGAGGCAAAATCTCATCAAATGGGGGTCCATGACCCTAATGTGCACTAAATTAGGGGTCTTTGATATGAAAAAGCTTGAGAATCACTGTGCTAAGTACTCCTGCAACAGACACATCTGTACAGCTCTCAAGCAACTGTGACACACTTTATGGCCTGAATGCCCAGACTTGTGTTGTCACCATAGCAACTAACCCTTAAAATGCCATAGTTGCCATTTTATGGTGTACCAGCCAAATGACCATGGCAAATATCTGATATTGTCCAGAATTCCATGACTATCTGTATTGTAGGTAGAGAGATAACAGAGAAACTATGATCAAAACACTAATTCTTCTACATTCTCTAATTGTGTTAACTTCTTGTAAATGAAATAGTGGTGAAGTTTAACAATTCATCAATTTGCTGGGGACCCCCTGGAACCCCCTCAAGGACCCCTGGTGGTCCCCGGACTCCATGTTGAGAACCACTGATATAGATGACTAGGGATGAAAAAGGCTAAAGGATTAATGTTTCCACTACACTGCCTGCCTGCCTTTGGTCACATAAATGTAAGACCCTCTAGAGCAGTGGTTCTCAACGTGGGGTCCGGGGACCACCAGGGGTCCTTGAGGGGGTTCCAGGGGGTCCCCAGCAAATTGATGAATTGTTAAACTTCAGCATTATTTCATGTTTTATTTCATGTACTTCAAGTTCATGTATTTCAAGTTAACACAATTAGAGAATGTAGAAGAATGACTGTTTTGATCATAGTTTCTCTGTTATCTCTCTACCTACAATACAGATAGTCATGGAATTCTGGACAAAATCATATCTAACAATAAAAATATTCTCAGATTTGAGTTTGAGAGACTCTCAAATCTCATCAAATGGGGGTCCGTGGCCCTAATATGGACTAAACTAGGGGTCCGTGATATGAAAAAGGTTGAGAATCACTGCTCTAGAGCCTGCAATGTTGTCCAACTTCCATCAAGAAGGGAATGTCAGGCATACATCATCTGTAGCTCCCATTGCATCTTCTACCACTAGTCCCTTCCCCCAACCAAACTACTTCATGTAATGCACGGATAAAAACATAAAGGATAACATGCAGAACTTCCCTTCCCAATAGGTGATAAGCAGGGGTTTTTAGCCATAGGCAAAGTGAGGCACAAGTTCTGACTGAGTGCTTTATAACACAGCACCTGAACTCCCGCTGAACTTCGCTTATGAAAATGCTACTCACTTTTGTGCTGACGCTAGAGATGGTTTTTCTCTCTCTCGCTCTATCTCTCTCTCTCTCTCTCTCTCTCTCTCTCTCTCTCTCTCTCTCTCTCTCTCTCTCCTCTCACAGGCTTCCTCTCTTCTTTCTTTCTCATCAACAAACAAATATTTAAGCCTATATTTAAGTGCCTGAGCTGAAACCTACACTACCAGTCAACAGTTTGATTTAACACCTGATTGAATGTACTGTGTTTTTCATGATCTTAAAGCCATTTTGATCTAACGGCTTCTGCTTAAATGCTTGATATTTGTTTCTTAGACAAATATTAATAGTGAAGTTGATGCCTATGGATGAATTTCTTTCCAAAGCCGCCCTTTGCCTTTCCATCAAGGCAAAGAGCGGCTACTTTAAAGAATCTAAAGATAGTCTTGATTTGTTTAACACTTTTTTGGTCACTTCATAATTCCATTTGTGTTATTTCATAGTTTTGATGTCTTTACTATTATACTAAAATGAGGAAAATAGTAAAAATAAAGAAAAATGTGGTGTGCCCAAACTTTTGACTGATAGTGTATGTCCCTGTTTCTATTTTCTAAAGCAAGTAAACCAAGCATGGGGTTTAGTTTGCTATTCAGACATCAGACAGACACGCAAGCAATGGGTAAATGATCATGACTCTAGGAGCCATGAAACCATTTCAAACACACCAGAGCTTCAGCTACATCAGATTAGATCAAAGTTCACATCTGCAGAATAAGGAAAGCTAATTAGCTAGAATGTCCATATTAGCCATGGGTTTCAGATTGCCTTGTATCTGTCAATGCTTTCAAAGTGTGTGTGTGTTTGTGCACACACACACGCACGCCTTCCTGCTACCATCAGTGCACCTATATATTTTTAATTGTGTTTTGCGAGTGAGAAAAGAATTGATGAGACAACAAAAGACGCAGAGGAAGGGAAGGAAAGATAGAGAGAGAGACTGAGAATTAGAGAGAGGATGAGAGAGAAGAAGTGTGTTGGATCGGAAAGAGGGAATCAAAGCTGAGGCAGAAAGAGAGGGAGGATGGACAGACATGCTGGAGATGCTGGAGATAGTTTGGCCACCAGGATGTGCAGCTTTCTCTCTCACCCTTCGTCATGTTGCCATCTTGTAGTAAAATGTATGAAATATTGGCTGCAGTGCTGGTGAGCCATGCTTTTTAAAGGATAAGATTGGTGATTTTGGACCTATATTTAATCTGTCTCTTATATACCTGTAATACTTAGACCCGCAGACAATATTGGCTCCCGTGTCATGCTGCTAAGAAGCAGTCCAAACGGTTTATGTCAAAATATCTCCCAAAAAGCTATTTGTTGGCTCCACAGGGGAGTTGAGAGTAAACAGAAAAGTTGCAATGTAAATGAATTCAAATTACCTCTGATTTAATTTCATAATTCAACCGTTACGTACACTTTCAGTAGTTGGGAAATCACAGAGCTATTTTGCCCTGCCGCAGCACAGACTGCTCTGGAGTGAAAGTGCGTTACTGGCGATGTAGTTTTACAGACGATCAGGTCAGATCGTAAACAATTGCACATGGAGCCGGGTAGAGTTTGGGAGAAGACTATCCACTGAGTGAAAATGGTGCGGTGCTGCTGCTTTCCGGGCTGTGAAAATAAATATGTCGGTTAGTAACCATATAGAGGCTAGCAAAGGGAGCACACTGTTTCATCTGACAGCTGACTCGGGAGCCAATATTGTCTGATATGGCTTAAATTTCATGTCACGGTATTGTCCTCTGACATAACTTTATTTAGCATTTGTCATATTTTAGGAGCTTAGTTAAAGCTTAGTTTCTAAATGTCAAAAAGCACAAAACCACATTGTAAAACCACATAGTAAGGCTAAGGCATGCTGTTTAGCCAGTGCTGCCTTGTGGCATGTATATCACATTGCCACCAGTACTGAAAGCCTCTTCAGATGGAGAACTTCACTACTGTGGCAGGGATGCACAAGTATTTGTGTGGGAAGTCGGTGTCATGCGCCTGCCACCATTCCAAAGGATCTGCTTCGCTGTCTGCTGCCATCATCAATATGTAGCTGTCCATCTCTTGGTCAATTACCTGTCTTTGTGTGAGCGAGGCTGAGGCCGGTGCACTGCTGCTGCTATTTTTGAAGAGACTTCCCAGGCTCTACTTGGGCTTCTTCTCCAACTGTGGTGCAGTGGCAGCTTCTCTCTCCGCCTGATCCGATGGGACCCTCTCCCCGAGGCTGGGAACACACATGGACTATTAAAATCCCAAATCAATTTTGAAAACCACATTGCATCACACACATTACAATGAATTTCATAGATTTTCTTGTTTCTCAGTTGTAAATATGCTGGCACTAGACTATAAGGCAAGGAGGAGGAATCACACACTCACATCTTGACTGAAATGTCATCAACATGGATTTATAGGCTTTATCAGAAAAAATGTAATGTAAGCTAGACTATTAAATTACATTTGTGTGACGGGGGTTCTCAGAGTGTTTCATCTCAAGGAAATTAAATAGGTACGCACTGTTATAATTCATATAACTTATTGATAGTCTTGCTCTTGGAATGAAGCTGTGATTCCCAGACACACTATACGGCTTTTCCACAATCTGTCCAGATGTGGGGTCTGAAATATCAACCATATTTGATCGGGGTTGTTAAAGGAATACTTCGCCCCAAAAATGAAAATTTACTCATTATCTACTCACCCTCATGCCAGTTGAAACTCTGGAGAAGTTTGTTAGTCTCGAAGCTTGCCAGCACAACTTCGTATGTTAGCATTCTCGGAAAAAAACTGAAGTCTTTGGGGACCGATCTTTAGAATTCCATAAAGAGCAGAAAAAGAACAGAAAATATCCATAAACTTACTCCATACAGCTCTTGCAGCATAATCCAGGTCTCCTGAAGCCAACGATCGCACAGTGAGTCGAAAAGACCAATATTGAAGCCATTTCTTATAGCAGATCTTCACTACAGCCAGTTAATAATAGAATGTGTAAACTCTTACTAATAGGTAATCTTTGTTGTCTGTCTGTCCTTATCAAGCCTCTGATGGAGGTTTCCCTTACCGACTGTCGGGACGGGCAAATCTGGTGTAGCTAATCCTCTAGTGTGTCCCCAGCCAATACCAGCTGTCACTTCATCTATTCCAGCGTCTAAGCAATCCTATATGTTGCCTTGATCCTGATGACCAGAAAGGTAGCAATGGCAAGCAGCTCATCTGTCGCAGGGTCAGAGTCAAGGTCTTGATATAATGAAATATCTCAAATTGTTGTTTTCCTGGGTGAGATATGTCTCGCTGTCATCAGGCATCAGCAACTCCACATTCATAAGGTGAAGAACGGGCTTCAAACAGGACACAGTAACATAGGTCTCTAATGACGAGGCATCTGTGAAGTTGCTGAGGGTCTTCGGTGTTGGAGTAATGCACTCAAGGACCTGGATATCTTGCCACGTGGGTACAAAGTGCTGTGTTTCCTTGTCTGCTGCACTTGGAGTGATGACCTTTTCCTGCGCCAGTATCTTTTCCATCATCTGCAGATAAAACCCCCCCGTCTTGTTGAGGATTCTGTGATGAGATTGTGCCTGGATTGAGTTCAGTTCATCTTGTGCAGTCGTCATGGCCTTCTGTTTTTTTTCAGCTGGAGGAAAATGTACTGACCACTTTTTGGCACACACTTGCCGCCTGAGAAACCCTAGGCTTGGTCACACCCCTATAGAGATAAAGGAATCAGAATATTAGAATTAGAAATATTAATGAATGATTGAAAGAGAGAGATAAGGACAAAAGGGGGAGACGGAACATGGGCATAAGGTGTAGTCAATTTGATTTGTGAAGAATACATATTTACAAATCTATTATATCCTTTGATTAACATAATGCACGTTTCAACAATGAGGAGTCAGTCAGTTAGGGACATAGAGGTGACATGGAAGTAAAACAAGGTGATGTGTTCTGCAACTTGTGCATGTGGATCCCCTCTCATTTCATCACATACACTCGGTATTCACTTTATTATGTACCTCCCAGTTTATCAAATCCAATGAACAGCTTACTCATCCAGACAGTGAGTCACATATAAATAAAGCATAAGTACAAAACATGCAGACAGGCAGACAGGGTTAAGAGATTCAGTTTGACTGTTCGACTTAATGTTAGAATGGGGAAGATGTAGGATGTAAGTGACTTTGAACGTGGCATGATTGTTAGTACCTCCTGTGAATTTGGCGCTAAGGGGAATGATGCCATAACCAACTAGAAATAACCGCCTCGCGGTTGTATGCCTCTGCCAATAAACTTTGTTTTATCATTGCAAGGACAGCCTTTATTTATTGAACATATATAATTAATGTGATTATTAGGTCAACTTAACGAATTTTGGTGTCTGCAAAAGAAAGTGACAGCACTTCTCACGTGTAAGTCGCTTTGGATAAAAGCGTCTGCCAAATGTGAAATTGTAAATTGTAAATTGCACTTCCACCATTTTTCTAGAATGACCCAAAGATAGTTTTCTGAGCTACAGTGGTACGCAAAACATTATGGTGTCACAGTGAAGTTGACCTTTGAACTTTTGGATATAAAATGTCATCACTTCATCATTTTATCCTATTAGACATTTGTGTGAAATTTTGTCATAATTAGCGTATGAATTCTTGAGTTATGGCCAAAAACGTCTTTTGTGAGGTCACAGTGACCTTGACCTTTGACCACCAAAATCTAATCGGTTAATCCTTGAGTCCAAGTGGACAGTTTGTGCCAAATTTGAAGAAATTCCCTCAAGGCGTTCCTGAGATATTGCGTTCACGAGAATGGGACGGACGTACGGACAACCCGAAAACATAAAACCTCCGGCCACAGCTGTTGCTGGTGCAGAGGCATAAAAACCATCCAGTCAACCAAAACGCCTCATTGATATAGACTTGATGAAAGTGGTCAGAGTAGAACAACAAGACTGGTTCAAGCTAAAGGGCAGACCGTACGCGCCATGTGCAGGAGGGGATCCCCGAACACACAACTTATCCAACCTTGCGGATGGGCTACAGCAGCAGGGGACCATGCTTCCACTCCTGTCAGCTAACAACAACGAGATGAAGCTATAAGTGGACACATGATCACCAAAACTGTACAACTGAAAAGTGGATAAGCGTTGCTTGGTCCGATGAATCCTGGTTTCTGTTGTGACACACTAATGGCAGGTTAACAGCATGAATCCATGTACCCATCCTGCCTGGTGTCAACAGTACAGGCTGCTGGTGGTGAAATGGTGTGGGGAATATTTTCTTGGCACACATTAGACCTGTTAGTGCCAATGGAGCATGGTGTGAACATCACTGTGCACCTACACAATGTTGTTGACCAGGTTCCTCATGGCCACAGTCTAGCATTTTTCAAATGGAAACTACCAGTTCCAGGAAAATTGACACTTTAGATGAGTCCAGATCTCTATAAACCCCATAGAAAACTGTGGAATGAGGTGGAACAGGATTTTCAGGATTGGGTCGAAATGGACCAGTAACATTTCAAGCACCTTGTTGAATCCAGGCCTTGAAGATGTCAGTCTGTTTTGGAGGATAAAGGGCATCCTCCCTGGTACTGCAGTGTCCCTGAGTCGACTCCGACAGTGTATGTAACAGAAAACAATGTCAAGACTTCTCATACACAGGTTCACTTACTGGCCTTTGATTTTGGCATCCTGTTGGTCTCTTAGTGGAGGGAATGTGTGGGTGCCTATTCTCTCTCTCTCTCTCTCATTTTGTCTGCTATCTAACCATTACTTATTCCCATTCTGAATAGCCAACATATAAAAAAATCTATTCTGTCTCTTTCCTTAGCTCTATTGTCTCTATTTTTTGTGTTAACATTCAGGCTTACATTGCTTTGCTTGGTGACCTAGGAATGGAAACTTATTCTACTGTTGTACTCATTGTAAGTAAGCTCTCATCAGCTAAATGCCTACAATGTAGAGGGAAGATGGCCTTGTTGTGCCTTGTCGTGGACTTGACGGAGGTGGACTTAACTGCATCACAGATTAGACATCCTATAATGCCTTATATCACTCTACTAAGTATGTTAAACACTGTAATACCTTAGAATACATTTTCTCAACAGAATCTTTTAATGAGACCCTGGAGCAGGCATTTTAATTTGCCCTACATCTTTTAATCAAGCTTTAATTTCCTCAAGAGGGGTTCAGTGTCATCACCTGGATGGCATATTCAAACTCATTAACTCTAAAACCAAAGGAAATGACTGTTGAACAGTTTGGGGATCTGTGTGAGACGATGTCCAAAAGAAAAAGAGCCTTTCCTTTTCTAGTCCTTTTTTGGTAGCATGTCTGTCCCTGTCTTAAGTGCTCTTCTGTGGATCTGACTTGCTTCTGCTACAGTAGAAATCATTACACAGGCTTGTGCCATCTTATCTATCTGACCTGATTGTCCCTTATGTGCCCCTCGTGCCCTCCAATCGTGAGACGCCGGTTACATCACTGTCCCAAGATTCAAGATGAAATCGGCAGAGCATTTTCCTACTGAGCTCACTATCTTTGGATTCATCTTCCTCTTGGAAGCTAATTCTTTGGCAGCCCTAGATTGGGGAACCCAATCTAGGGCTGCCTCTTGGTCAGTCTACATCATTACAGTTGCCGTCTGTCTGCTGTATGCGTGAGTGTTTACATGGCTTAAAGGAATAGTTCACCCAAAAATGAACTAAAAAAAATGAACTCACCCTCATGCCAAATGAAACACAGGTGAAATTAGTTACTCCATATAACACACAGGGAGGTTGCCAGCACAACTTGGTAGCAGCCTTCTCCAAAACAACTGAAGACATTGGGGACCTGTTCTTTAGAGTTCCAAAACAAAAACAGCCAAACAATCACACTGTGAATAGAAAGACCTATACATCAGCTGTAGTTAAGATTTGCACTAAATGATGGTGTAAATGTCAAATGTCAATGTAAAAGTTATTTTTGGAACTCTGAAGAACTGGTCCCCACTGACTTCAGTTGTTCTGCCTGACTTCAGGCTGCTATGGAGTTGTGCTGGCAACCTCCCTGTGTGTTATATGGACAAACTTCACCTGTGTTTCAACTGGCATGAGGGTGAGTAGATAATGACAGAATTTTCATTTTTGGGTGAACTATTCCTTTAATATGCCTCCTTTTGGTATGTTTGTCTTTCCTCTCTTTCACCCAAGGATTCGTCCTTTTTCTTTTCTTTTTCTTGGGAGGTTTTCCTTGTCTTCGCTGAGGGTCTAAGGTTGGTGATTAGCCTAGGCTAGGTAGGTTAGGTAGTCTTGTTATGTCTTTACAAGTTGTTGCAGTTGTTGTTGCATACTGTATTGGATCATTTTGTTTTGTGAATGATTGTTGATTAGTTAGATCTTGGTAGGCTCGTTCTCTGTAAAGTCCTTTGAGACTTTAAATTTGCCTTGATTTGACTTGGATCCTTTATTATGATAATTGGGTATACTGGTTTCAGCTGAAGAATTCTTTACATTTTATTTATTATTTGTTGTAGCACCAGTGATGGTAATTTTCCCACTGTGGTGGCCCACTGTAGAGGAAGTAAAAGGGGCCATGTCATAAATAGCATGTTATGTAATGAATGTAACATACTTTATGAGGAATATGACAGGAGAGGATAGGTGTTATGGATATGATTCACGCTTCTTTCACAGTCAGCTGGTCATTTCGGTCCCCACCTCCTTCACACGTCCCACCATCGAGCTGTTCCTTTCTATCTGTCTGTCTGTCTGCTCTAGGCTTCGATTGCATCCGAGGCAGCTGTGGATGCATAAGCGCAATTTAATTTCATGCTAAAAGAGAGCAGCTCTGAAGCTATATGTACATAAGGAACGCAGGTACAGAGAAAGAGAGACGGGGAGAAGCAGGTTAAGCCCACGCTCGTCTCTTCTCAACTCTGCTCTAAAGGCTGTTGAATCATAACAGTGAGTGGGCGAAAAGAGAAAAAAATCTCTATTTTGTGCAGATTCTGACGTACATCTCCTGTCGATTGGGGGTCGTATGGATGAGATGATGGGAGGGAAGGGAAGAGAGGCAAAAACGGAGAGGAAGTGGATGATAGCCTCTAGCAGTGCTTAGTCTCTCTTTCTTTCTCTCTCTCTTTCTTTCTCTTTCTCTCTGGGATTGTAATGGCCGTTTTTTCTCTTTGCAACATCCATCCAGCTGGATGAGATCCTTCTGTCATATCTCATTAACATCGACATTGATGTTATTGTCCATTATCCCTCTTCAATTTGCCCCACCTAAGGTTTCTTCCATTTTTTTTTCTTTCTGTTTTTCTTGGGAGTTTTTCCTTGTCTTCACTGAGGGTCTACTGTTGGTGGTGCTGGTTAGCCTAGGCTGGGCTAGGTAGGGTAGGTAGTCTTGTTATGCCTTTCCAACAAGCTATTTTCTGCCCTGTTTTGTGTTCTCTTTGGTTGCGTACTGAATTGCATCATTTTGTTTTGTTTTGTTGATAGTTGATGAGTTAGACCTTGGTAGGCTCGTTCTCTGTAAAGTCCTCTGAGACGGGCTGCGTGATGAAGGCGTGTATAAATAAACTTTACTAAATAATAAATGAACTTGAGCTCCTCACGACCTTTCATCCTAACAGGACGTAGGCGTCATCGGCAGTGACTCGGATGATTATCAAAACCAAGACGTCTGACTGGATTGTGTCCTTAGAACGTTCTGAAGTCATCTTAGAGAGAACGACCTTCTCAAGAGCGACCTTCTCAAGAACCCATGGACAAAGGAGATCTTTACAGTTAGTGATAGACTGAAGAAAGGAGAACATCTTTACAGTTTGAGATGTACTGTACTATAAACTGCAGTGCTGTTATTTGAGCTGTTAGTTTGGACAGGGTGCGTAGTTCTTGCAACAAATTTGTTCTCGTCGGCCAGGTCACCGTACGATGCGTCCTCGAGATTTTGCGGTTGGCAAGCAAACTTCCAGGATCTTTACCCATCTTCCATCCTTGCTGTTCTTTTGTTTTGGAATCACACTTTAGGCCGGTAGATATTACATCAAACACAACGTGGAGGAAACAAGAACGGACAAGATGCATATTTACAAAGACTTTTTTATCTCATTTGACTTCTTTCTTTCAGTTCAGTTCATTTACCCAAGGTGTGATTTGTAAAGAAAATGGGGGAGGGAGGGGGATGTTTTTGGAATGCGTTTTTACCGTGTGACGCAAGGAGGTATGAAAAAAGGAAAAGAAAGAGATAGAGAGAGACGGAGAGAGAGAAAGACTGGAGAGGAGAATGCTGTGACAGTGTGTGTACCTCCCAAGGAAGCTGCCCACCGTGCGTACGCAGACTTTCACGAGCCAGCTGAGCTGAGTGTGAACTGGCAAAGAGAAGGATAATATCAAAGACGGACATTTTATTTTGAGCCTTAATCTTTTCAGCACACCATAATAGTATATTAGGTCTCAACAGAGTGAAATATAACATTTATAGATGTGTGCGTTATCATCCTTTTTTTCTGCCAGCATGAATTTTATTCTAGCGCTTCTAGAGTTACATATTGTCACCATATCGTACAGTAATGTGGGCATAAGAATAATGCACATCAGATCATAAATTAGACCCACTCATACATTCAATAGGTTGTTATGGCTCGCCACATATAGCAGTGCATAATGATACAGTGGCTGCTGTGGCACTGTTAAAGGATGCTTGAATCTACATAATTTTATGCATCTGGCCCCAGACGATGGCCAGCTGTCATCAACTTTTTTTCTTTTTTTTTACCTTTTCGCCGATGTTGCTGAACTTAGTGTACACCTATTCAAAAATACAGGCCAAAAAAAAAGACAAAAAATGTTGATTTGTAGAAATATTATATCAAAATTAACAGACTGTCTCTTTCGTCACTTTTCTGTTGATAACTCATCCTGCACTCGAGTGCGTATACAAAAATTGGTAACATTTTACAATAAGGGTACATTAATTAAGGCTAAGTTAATGCTTAATAAGCATGAACTAAGGTAAGGTATTCATTTATACATTATTTAATAGTTTATAAAGATGACTATTAAATAATGTATAAATTAATACCTTAGTTAACATGAACACCATTAGTAAATGATACATTAAGTAAATGAACAGACACATTAGTTAACTGTTAATTAAGGGTTCTTTAATGCTTATTAAGCATTAACTAACCCTTAATGTACCCTTATTGTAAAGTGTTACCCAAAAAATTCATCCAATGAAATGAATAGCTGATTCATGGCTGACTGAGAGGTAACAGTTTGAATTTTGACTTATAGGACAATCACCAAAAATCATGTCACTTGAACACCCATCAGTAAACTGTACAAGTACGCTCATGTTTACCAAGCCGGTCAGTCTTTGAATCCTTATTCCAAGCTTAATACCAAATCTATTTATCTATTTTGATTTATATCAAAGGAATGAGAAAGGCATGGAAAATATCTCTCTTTTCTCTCAATGGAGCGCTGCTGTTTAGGAGCAAGATTTGTATGTTTCTCTTAAGTTTCCACTCAGTCATTTTCCTGTGTGGAGAAGATTTCCCACCAGTGACCATACCGACACCAGATTTTTATTTGGGCAAATCAACAGGGTCTCAATTCGGGGGGATGGGACGCTTCTCTCTGAATCCCAGGTGTAAATCAGTCCCCGAGTAGATGGCTAGAATGAAAGCCAGCAGGCCTCTGGGTCCCGAGGACTGGGACTGACAACCGCTGCTTCAGGCTGTGTGTATTTTTACAGAAAGCTTTTACATAATGCGACTTGAACCTGCTCCCCCTCTCTCCTCCATGGCCAATCTCCCTTTTCTGAAGTGCTGAAATCAATAAAGGGTCATAGCTGGTCACCTGGTCCGTCTATTACATAGGAAGGACAGGTGTTCATAATGTTCCGTACACTCGGTGTGCAGACCTTGGGAGAGATGCGGCGATATAAATAGCCGAGCGGAGTCGGAACAGAATTCACTCGGTGGTCGCTTCCCTCTAGCTATTCAGGAAAAGCAATTTGTACCAGGTAAACAAAACGATTCGCGAACATAGACCACAACATGCTTCTGATGTTGAAACTCAGAATTGCTGGACCTCAGCCCTTGTGGGTTACAATGACAATAAGGAATGGACTTCACAACTGCTACAAGAGCCATTGACTGATACAATCCTTTTATGAATCTTTTTATTGAATATGTTCATTACCTCTGTCTTTTGTGATATAGAGTAGTGGATCAGTATGACAAATTTTTTAAAAGTGGAAGGAGCTGTTCCCCTGTGTAACATCCCTTGGCTCTGACTAATTGAATGATGTGATGGGTAGCAGTTACTTTGATGTCCAATAGGTCAGGAGGCCTAGACACGCAACTGCTATTAGTCATGTACTTTGGTTGGTGTGTGTGTGTGTGTGTGTGTGTGAGTGAGATGTAGACAAAGAGAAAGACAAGTGGAGACACAATCTCCTTTCAATGTTTTCTTCCACTCTTTTAGAGATTTAGATATTTTTAACTGTCAGAGGACGACCATGTGCGAAAAAGACATTGTTCTGGAAGTGAAAATGTTGTGGCAACTTTAGCCTCTACCAACCACAGGTCACAGAAATGGTGCTGAAATATTATTTATAAAATGGTACTTTGAGGCAGACACTATGAAAACAATCTGGGTAATTTTTGAACAATATTAGGACAGTTTCTGGGTCACAGTAACACTATGAAATAACTGCACTTCACTTGTTTTTGTATTTGGTTTGAGGTGATTTAATCTAATTTACATAATTCATAATATCAGTATGCACAGTACATTGTGACTATTTATTCTTCACCTCTGCTTTTAAAATGCAGAATGGGAAACTTGATGAAAATCAGTTATGTAACCGAGTCGGGTCCAGCAGAATACATTGTTTTTGTGAATTTTAATTGTAGACATTTTTGCACTGGTTAGGTTCTACCTTTTGCTATACTATTTGTATTTGTAAAACTTTTTTTTGCACTTGAACAGGTTTACTATTCTGCATTTTAAAAGGAGAGAGGTAGAGGAAAAATTGCCATACATATACTGTATGTACTGATATTCTACAATATACAGTGTATTTCTGGATATACTTAGATTACAGGCAAATGTTTATGTTTTCTTGGGTCATTTCATGAACGCAAACACAACGGAAATCACAATAAAAAAAGAATGACATGACAAAAAAATATGACATGAAGGGTATCAGCATGGTGTGTCCAAGACGGAGGAAGTCAGAAATGCCAGAAGGCTTGTCAAGATGGTTCTGCATGCAATGGAAACAGAGGTAATATGTTGACATCAAGCTTGGCCAATCATAGGAAAATGACAGAATGTCAGTCATATGTCTTTCTATATGTGGTCATGGAAACAGTATAACATCCTGGTATTTCCAGTATACTTAAAGCAATATTCCACTTAGTTTTACCATAGGGGTTATTTAGCACTTGACCACCATGACTAATCACCAAGATCAGATGCAGCTGGACGAGCAGCTGGATTTTTACTTGCCATTCATTTGAATGAGGCCACCAAAATAGCCTGAAAACTGACATTTAACACGTTGGTGAACAGATTCAACAACAGATCCTGCTTTTAAGACAATAAAGCAGTCCTGGGTTCTTCATCATTTTACATTCCATTTATTCTTGCTTTACACTGAAATTAGTACTTAAAAATACAAGTAGATCCGGTCTCCCAAACAGGAACTATCTCTCCTAAATGGTATCCCTCCGCTATGTTCTCTTCTATAAATAAAAATGCTATTTGGCGAAATTCTGTTCTAAAACGTTGGACCCACAGTCAAGTGAAAATCACAGCAGCAGGATCTGTTGTTCAATCTGTTCACCAACGTGTTAAATGTCAGTTTTCAGGCTATTTGCATGGCCTCATTCAAATGAATGGGAAGAAAAGTCTGTTTATATTCTAGTTTTAAGTGTCAAATAACTCCCATGTTAAAACTAAGTGGAATATTGCTTTAAGTCAAACAAAAAAATTGCAAACTAAACCATTTTAAATGAAGTATACTGCAAACAGTCCAAAGATTCCGCAATTTAAATGAAGGGTACAGTGATTGTAGCCAGTCTAAACATATCAGTAAAGGAAACTAATGGTCAGCATGACTGCATTTGATATGAGTGTTCAGAGCAACAGCATCCAGCATAGTCTCTCCCTCTGATTCAGTGTGATACCAGCTCTGTAGAGTTCATGTTTCACAGAATAATACGAACTGTGCGTTTACAGGGAGAGCAGCTTGGTTGAGTTGTCTATTCTGACCGGATGTGGGCGGTGTGAGAGGCTCTGGTTGCATCTGTTTAGTGGTCTGCAGCTATATACAAACTTTTCAACAGGCAAATCATGTATTATTTTTGCTGCTTTGGTATTGCCTACCATAATGTGCCATCATTTTGATTAGTTAAGAGCCAGTTAGAGCTTACCATCAACCCCAACGGATGGATGCAGCCTTTCTCCATGCATCATTTTTGAGACATTTAATCCTTTAGTGTTTAAAGCTGAAATCCGGGATTTCCCTTATTTTTGTCTGCCCTGCTGGTGGCATTTGAAATGATGTTTGGACTGCAACCAAACAACCACGGAAGTATTATATTATTAATTATATTGTCATAGAAGGTGTAGCAGCCACTGTTGCTCGTGTGCCATCAGCTTGCCAATAAAGTTACACCCAGGTAAAAATGTCATCCCCGGACCAGGCAATTTGACTTTCAATGATTGTAACTTTTCTTATGAAATTAGGTAATAACATTGCTTATGATAGTGTAAATATATATATATATTTTTTTTTTCACAACTTTGTTTATTGTAATTTTTAGAAAATACAAAATGTGCAGTAGGTCATACAAAAACATAAATAGTATATAAGGCACAGTTAACAGGTATGCATAGACTTACAACATCCATACACACCCACAGGCACTTGCATGCATACCTACCTGAGAATATTATATATACATACATGCTCAACATATGTACATATATGTACCCAAGTTTTATGTTTATAGAACAAACACAACAACTAAGACACAACTGGATGCCTAGTCAATTAGAGAAACACAGTTTGTATACTCAAGATAAATAAATAAACAATATTATATAAAGAATTATAAAGGATTATACAGAAAAAATACAGTGGTCAAAAATAGTAAAGGGATCCACCCACATCACCACACATGTAAATAGATTATCCCAACCAAATAATATGGGTTACCTAATACTCCTTATGGGGTATCAAGTGAACGCAGTCCCTTAACATAGTTAAAGAAATGACCCCATGTTATGATAGTGTTAATATTGGCAGATGCTCCATTATTGGATGTGGGATTCTTTTGGATGTGATGCGCCACACACATGCACATGTATGCATTTGGATTCAAACAATAGGCTATAACAGTTCTGTTTTTTACTGAACTTTAATGTGTCTATAATTTTGAAGACAATGTGTTAGGCAGGTCTGTTTTTAAGTATGTTTTGATGTGAAGCACTAAATTACTACTATTAACTGCTATGCAAAGTGATATACAAATACAGATTCACTGACTGACTGATTGGTGCAGTTTGACATGGGTCTGTTACAAATAGAGATTATGTGTAAATTGGCAAATTCAAGTTTGTTTATTTCTATAGTCCTTTATCACATACATGTCTCAAAGGACTTTACAGAGAATGAGCCTAACTAGATCTAACTGATCAACAATCAACCATAGAACAGAATGATGTAGGACAAACATCAGGAAAAGCACAAGATACACAAAAGCAGATTTTAGCATAACTAGGGTAATGTAAATATGAAACGTGATGATTTTTATTAATAAACAATATTTTTCAGCAGTATGACGCCAAAGTTTCAAAAGGTCAACCTGTCAAACCAAACCAGTCCCATGACTCACTAACTGAACGAAGCATTGTTTGCTTCAAATGTCATAACTCACGTGATTATTTCCGCAGCAAAGCGAGCATCGGCACACTGGTTTAGATACATCTGCCTAGCGAGTTTGGCGCATGCATCGTAGCTTCAGTGTGAGACATAACACTAGCTAGCAGCACTCGGCTACCTAGCGCAGGTAATCTGTGTAAGCTAACATTAGCTGGATACCGTATTTCCGGTAGTATTGGCTGGTAGTCAATTAAAAGCCGGGTCTCCGATAATGGCCGGGGCCATGGTCGACACGAACAAATAAAGGCCGGCCCCAAATACAGGCCGGGGAAAAAAAACAAAGGAAAAAACAACGGTGGATACCGGTAAACTCCTGGTGCCTGTTATATAATGTAACTGTAGTTTGTAGTAACGTACAAGTGCCACAAGATGGCAGTATGCCACAAGACGGCTCGGCCGGCGGAAGTCTCTGGAGCGTGCCGTCGTTGATTACCATAACTATCGGTAATGTGTTGCAGTAACAAAAAAACGGCTACCTAACGAACCCCAACAGAAGCAGATCAGAAAACAAGGAGGCTTCGTACTAAAATATGAGCAAATATACTTATCAAACAGAGGGAATTAGAAATAAAGGCCTGTCTCTCATATAAGCCTGCTTCCAATAAAGGCCTGGAACCCTCTGCAGCTGAGGTAAATAAAGGCCCGGGCCAATATTAGAGGAAATACGGTAGTTAGCAGACTTTCGTCATACGTCCTAATTTCAGTAGCAGTCTATGGAGAGCGTCTCCATCTATGGTAATACTGCCAGTTGGTATTGTGCAACCTGACTCCACTGTCCAGATGGATAAAAAAAATATTTATTACCGGACAAAAATTCCAGCATTAGAATAAAAGTTGTAGAGAAATAGGAAGCTTTTAATGCTACTTCTTGTCTAATTTCTTGTCTATTTTGCTTTTGCCAGGCAGAACTATTGTCAGGAACTAAATCACATCAGTAGGGAAAGGAAGCGGCGGAAATCTGATGATGCTGATGGCCTATGAGCGTGAAAAGTTTAGCCGTGGCCAACATTTCTTGGCTGACGAGCTTGTTGGCTGTCCACACATCGGCTGAGTTTCCCTAGTCAGTCAGCTCTATAGGAAATGAATGGACTTCCAGGGACTTGGTGGTCATGCTGCTCGCAGTGTGTGAACACACTGTCAGAGTGGTGAGTGGTATCTGATCTGTACTACGACTGCAGCTTGTACTGTTAATTTGCTGTACTGTAATGCAGCGGGTTCATTACATACCCACAAATGGAAGTATAGCTAGGCAGCAGCTAGAAAACAGTTACCTTGTTGGTATGTGCTTTCTCCTGATGTGGAGAACAGTGTTTTTCTAAATGCCCAACCAGCTAACCTGACATTTCCTCGCCTCACTCTATGAACTTCAGAGACAGATTTTCCCATTTAGGTTTTTCTGCAGGGTTTACAAAATCCTGTTGTAGGATTATGCTTCTTGTGTGTATGTGTAGTAGCCTAAATAACAAAAAAAGCAACATTCAGGCAACATTAGGAGGAGCCTCTGACCTTTGCCGTTTACAGAAGACAGTTTCTTTTGTATTGATGGAATAATTGTAAGCTTTTTTTTGTGTAGATTGGTTGTGTGTGTGTGTGTGTGTAACTGCAAAAATGGCAGTGTTAATTACGATGTGGAATGGTGGAGGTGGAGTGACTGTTCTACATTTTAAATTTACAGTCTGTTCATTCATGTCTGCTTCACATGCTCCTGTGGTTGCCATGGTGACACATCCTTTCTCTTTTTTAGTAATGTGTAAAGTACGGAGAGAGGGAGAAAGAGAGAGACATTTTCTGGGGAAGAAATATCACCTGTTGTTTTATGGAATTTGTTTCATTTGCATAGCAACCATATTTCACTTTATGTTATACTTGGGAGTGGGAAACCCTACCTCAACTCACGATAAGACAAAAATATTTGAAATATTCACCAAAATCATCCTTAGATAAAATAGATTGACTGCTAACATTACAGATAATAGTTTCCTTCAGTCCAGTCACTGTATCCTTTGATTCTGACCATATTGGGTAGTTTGCCCTCCAGCTCTGCTAATCTTTCAGCGACAGTGAAGGATAATTTTGGTGTATATTTTACTTTTTTTTTTCATCCAAAGACCCATAGAGTAGAGACGTTCAGTTCCGGAAGCGCTATTGATGCAGATTCTCCAGCCACCAGACTCATAGCGGTAATAAATTTGCAATAAATTTTGCGATAGCCGGCGTATTACCCAACAGAGAACCCTGCGAGTCTCCGAGATCAGAAAACAATACTCAAGGTTCCTGTAATGATCCTCGGTTACAAATTTTTCAATCTCGTTAGCGCCAAATCTAATCAAAAAAACGACAATACCCATGATCCTTATAGGCAGCTACTACAGTGATAGCACAACAAACTCGCGTAGTGGGCGTACGCCGATTCGGTAGGTGTGTCAAGCACATAGAACATAGAACTGTAGAACGTACTCATGTTTGTTGCAGAACGCAAACAAGCCTTCAGCATAGTATCATGTTGCCATAGAGATGACGGCTGTGTAGTGCATGAGCACCAGCGAGCTAGCCAGCAGTTCTCTGATACCTGTTGTGATAAGTCGTCAATCTCGGAACCCATCGTCTATCGGTCTGAGGACGATTAGACTCTGGGGGCGACGGCCAATATTTCGGGGTTTCCGGTGTAGCCAGCGGACATCCGGGCCAAGACTTCCTCTCCCGTGCCTTGGTCATCGTTTACAGTCCGATTAGCAACTTGAGACGCGAGAATGGAGTCGGAGTCGAGAGAAGACGTCTCATATGCAGATATCTGTTTATAGAGATTAGCCGAAATGTCGTCCGGACCTAAAAAAACTTGTGAAACAATCCGGTCGTAGACGTCGTCTCTCAACTCCGACTCCATTCTTCGCGTCTCAAGTTGCTAATTGAGATGGCCTCTGTTTCCATCTGCCTTTGCTGTCTTCCAGGAAATGTTTCCCACCCCGGAGAAATCAAATATGGCCGCCATGTGGGAAAAAAAAAAAGCAAATTCCTTCTACTGTCTAGACAATAACACTACGGGGTTTAGAGAGAGAGAGAGAGAGAGAGAGGTAAGCATCTGAAAGACAGAGAGAAAATCAATACATTGGGTTAAGCCCCCCCCCCCCCCCCACCCCTTCTGCTCTTGTCAATGGCTTGGCCAGGGGTCCCGTTTTGTATTGATTTCCCACTGCCAATATAGTGATGCCTGCTGAATATTGACCCCTTTCCTGCCCTCGTCTGCGACAATACCAGTCCTCTCAAGAGCGTAATCCATGTCTACAGCCCATTATCACTGCCATTAAGGCCCATCCTGAGGAAACATACACTGAAACACACACACACACACACACACACACACACACTTCTGAGGATGTGTTCTAATTCTGTCTCTGGGTTGAGGATGTGTGTACTTTAAATTTTGGAAAGTGTGCTGTGTATTTGAGTGGGTTTGCATGCATGTTTTATGCATATGTGTGTGTGTTTATGTGCATGCATGTGGATCTGTGTGTGTGTGTGTGTGTGTATCCCTTCAATATGTGCGCGTGCATGTGAACGTGCGCATGTATCCCGGAGTGGGTTTCTTTCGAGATGGTTCGATTATTATTAATAAGATTATTGTTTTTTATGTATGTGGGGGTGGGGTGAGGGGGGGTGAGGGGGGTGGGGGGGGGTGGGGGCTATATTCATTCAGATTTATGTGTGTGCGCACTCATTGGACTACGTTTTAAAACGAGCGCCCTGCCTGTCTCCAGTGCTGGTATCCACCCTCAGAGGGGTGACTCAAAGGCTTTTTTGTTCGCCGGCTTCCATTCAGCCCAAAATAACTTGATCTCAGCCCTATTTTCATTTCTCCTTCCGCCTACACACACACGCGCGCGCGGCATCAAACCCGCCTGCTTGGCACATATGGCGCTTTGAAAAAAAATGCAAGCGGGAGGCGGCGGTAAAAAGAGGAGGGAGAGAGGGGTGGGGGGGGGATGGGTGGGTGGGGGTGGGGGGGGGGATTCAGCTGTCAATCTCTTTTATCTGTTTTTTTTTTTTTTTTTTTTTTTTTTTTTATCCCTTCTATATCGTCTCTTTGAGTCTCTTTTCCGTCCTCTGCCCTGCTTCCCTCTTCTCCTCTTCCTTTTCTCCCCCTTTCCTACGTCACTTCTTCCTTTCTCTCCTCTCCTCTCCTCCCCCCCCCCCCCCCCGGAAATTTACATTCAAGTGTCAGTTGTATAAATAGCTAATCTCCAGTGCAAAGAATTGATGCGCTTTTTTCACCAGGTCGGTGTTGCGAGTTCCCGCTATTCCTGGTGTGTTTTTGATTATAGGAAACCTTACTGGGTGCTGTGTTTGTATTGGCCTGTTATTTGTGACAGACAGACAGACAGACAGACAGACAGACAGACAGACAGACAGACAGAGATGGATAGATAGACAGATATGGAAATCTTCCCCTGTATTCAAGCAAAAATTGTCATGACAACATGCAAGCACATTTGATTACACCACTTGGCACAGCAGAAAGCAGCAAGGTGACAGACCAGCCATTATAATCAGTGGTTTGGTTGACATCTTTATAGTCTCATTATGATTAGTGGTGTGGGTTGACATCTTTCTATAGTTCAGTTATTATGGTTAGTGGTTTTGATTGACATCTTTCTATAGTTTAGTTATTATGGTTAGTGGTTTTGATTGACATCTTTCTATAGTTTAGTTATTATGGTTAGTGGTTTGGTTTGACATCTTTCTATAGTTTAGTTATTATGGTTAGTGGTTTTGATTGACATCTTTCTATAGTTCAGTTATTATGGTTAGTGGTTTTGATTGACATCTTTCTATAGTTTAGTTATTATGGTTAGTGGTTTGATTGACATCTTTCTATAGTTCAGTTATTATGGTTAGTGGTTTTGATTGACATCTTTCTATAGTCCAGTCATTATGGTTAGTGGTTTTGATTGATTGACATCTTTCTATATTCCAACCATTATGATTAGTAGTTTTGGTTGACAACTTTCTATAGTCCAGCAATTATTATTAGTGGTTGTGGTTGACATATTTCTGCAGTACAGCTGTTATGATTAGTAGTTTTGGTTGACATATTTCTCCTGCTTCTCTCTGAGGTTGTGAGATGGGTCAGAGCTGGGTTATTTTAACCCCCCTTTTCCCCAGCTTGACATCTTTACACAGTAATCAAACCCGGGTCAGATCCACCAACCTGGTATAAATGCTCTGTGTAAACCCAGCTAGAAGACAGGATACAATTGGCCATGTGATGTGGAATATAAGTATGAATAACTTTAAACAGCGAGGCCCTATAGATAGTGTTGTTATTGTGCTGTGTTGCTGCTTTGTCAGGGCAGGTAAAAGACCAATGTCTATCTCTTACTCAGTCTAAACTAAAACTTGCTAACACATTAAAGCTACAATATGTAACTTTTTGCCTTGAGACAGGAAGTGTATTATTAGTGCCACCCGCCTGCCCCTCAGTTAGTCAGGTTCCCACTCCAGCACTCGTCACTTATCTTGATGAGCTGTCTACCTTGAAACGGCATCTAGCCTGGTGCTCACTGGGCTTTTGAATGTGTCGCTTTTTTTTTTTTTTGTTCTTTTCTTCTCGCTTTCCCCCACTGCTGTTGTTGCCATGACTTCCCCGCGCTGTGGCAAAATAACCCAGCTCACAGCCTTGGAGAAAAGCAGGAGAAGTACTGTATGTCAACCAAAACTACTTATCACAATGACTGGACTATAGACAGATGTAGACATGCACACACAAGGTCACAGACAGACACAAACTGATAATCTATTATACTTGATGTTTCAAAAGTAGGTATAGCTTATAACTTTTAATAATGAGAAACAAAGCTGTGTTTTAGTCATTCAGGATCCATTTCCTCTGATCAATTATCAAATTTCCAGCCATGACTGTAATATAATAATACAGGCAGTATCTCTATAAAACGTGTAACTACTTTTGAAACAGGCTGTATATCCTTTTTATTTATTGTAATTTTAATATAAAAAAAGCTTATACATTTCATTGTGATTCATAAGTAGCTGTCCACTCATCGCATTTGCTTGACCCTCCTCCAGCTAGTCAGAATCCAGTTTAATTTATTTTTTCCCAAGGTGAGGGATGCAGGTAACTTGACAAATACATTAATTATTCAAAAAGATAATAATAATAATAATAATAATAATAATAATAACAGTAATAACACTAATAACACTAATAATAATAATATAAATATACATACATATATGCACACACATACATACATATATACGCACATATACATACATACACACATGTATATATAAGAAACATACATATATATATAATAATAGCAGTGATAATATAAAAAGAAATACATTCATATATATATATATATATATATATATATACATATTCACATACACATATACACACATACATCCACACTCAAACACACACACCTACATCCTTAACTCCCCTCCATGTGTGCCAACTCCCCCCCCCCCCCCCCCCCCCCCCCTTTTTCCGCATCAATCTTTATCGCAGTCTAAATGTAATTGAATAAAGAATGAGTGAAAATAGTTTTGCATGGATCAGGGCTGTTTGAAGGAGAAAAAAAAAAAAAAAAAAAATCCAAAAAATTCTAAACAATTTTTCTCTTCTCCCTTCCTCCTCCCTTTAAGAATCCAATTTTTGAGTGCTTGTAATTTCTAACTCCTCACTAACTGCATATATATATATATATACTGTTTTTGAAATGAA
>NW_027280613.1:47500-107163 GCF_046629955.1 Centroberyx affinis | reverse complement strand
GATATAGATATAGATAAAGATATTTAACCTCTAGATCTGTAAGAGTTATTCCATATAGTACCTATAAAAAATGGGAGGACACTTTCGATTGTCCTATACCGTGGAAACAAGTGTTTAAATTAATGTATAAAACAACAGTAGACACATTTATGAGATCCTTTCAGTTAAAAATAATTTATAATTTTTTGTCTACTAGGAAAATGTTAAAGATTTGGGGTATTGCTGAGTCAGATGAGTGTCGTTTTTGTTTTATGGAATCTGAGTCAGCGGTACATCTTTTCTGGTATTGTCATATTGTGTCTGCCTTTTGGAGGGAGGTTCAAAAGATGTGTAATGCAATGAAGCTGTGTTTTCAACCAGATTTTTTCTCTGTGATATTGGGTGATGTTACAGAAACAAGCAGTTATACTATTAATCTGATTATTTTGTTAGGGAAAAGATTTATTTTTAAAGCTACTGACGTGGATTCCTTGAATATTAATCAATTTAGAATGTTCATTAAACGTCATTTTATTTTGGAAGGATATATTGCAAACACAAATGATGACGTTAAAAAACATTTAGAAAGGTGGGAAAGGTTTATTGAAGTGGAAGGCTGGTAAAGAAAAAAAAAAACCCAAAAAAGTGTAGAATTTGAATTTTTTCTTTTTTCTTTTATTTTTTATTTATTTATTTTTTATTTTCCCTTTCTCCTCTAATGGTTTGTTACTTATTTAGGTTGTTAGGCCTACTGATATATGTTGTGATGATATATGGTATGTGTTTGCATTTATTATTTTGGTTTGTTTTAGTGTTACTTGGTGTGTTAAGTTTTATTTGTGTTTATTGTTTGTTTGTCTTTTGGTGATTTAGTGGCTTGAGTGGGTGGCTACAAAGATCATGGCAGATTTCCACAGGGAAACGGCCATTAGCTGATGATGCAGGGCGTTCATCAGCTACTTCTCTGGAAGCCCCAGATGTCTGCCTCATTGAAATAACAGACAACATCAGTGCACCACCGACCCCAAAATGTCAATTCCTTCCCTAGCAAAAAGACCCATTAAAAAGAAGTTCATCATGTCACAAGCTGTGACTGGCCAAAGTTTGGATACATTGGGTATGGTAGACATCACCTTTAAGCTAGGGTCTCAAACTCTGCAACATGAAGTACACGTCATCAGAAATGTCAATCAAGGCTTTATATTAGGTTTTGACTTTCTCATTCCTCACAGTGTTATTCTGGACATGGGGAGAGGGCTGTGCTATCTGGGTGATGATGTCCTGCCCCTACTTAGAAAAAGTGAACTGGCACCTGCTAGTTGTACAGCACAAATAATGGAGAACACCACTGTCCCTCCACGCTGTGAAATGACTTGCAAAGTTGTCTTGATTCCCCCTGTACTCAATGCAGGCATGCCAGGCAGCTGCAGCGCCTGTCTTGAACCCCAGCAACTAGAGCTGGATGGCATTGCAGTTGGCCGACACTGTCTACGGCTGAAAATGTCTGTACTGTTGCACGCATCATCAACCTTACACATTGCCCTATGGTGCTTCATTCAGGCATGCAGTTAGGACAGTTCACCCCAGTATCTGATACTGAGATAATCCAGGATTCAGCCCCTGTATGTAAGGTGTCCACCGGCCTAGTACCGCCATCCAGTCTGCCAGCTAATGTCACACGGCCAACCAAACTCCCTTTCGATGTCAAGTGTGGAGATCGGACAAGTGCAGAGAGGTCTGAACTACACAACTTGCTCTCGTCTTACCATGATGTGTAAAACCAGCACAGACTTTGGTAATACAGACATTGTCAAACACAAAATCTACACAAACCCTGCACCCCCAGTTAGGAAGCGTGCATATCGCACTTCCCCAAAAATGCAGACACCGATTCAGTCACATGTGGATGAGATGTTGGAAAAAGGAATAGTGGAAGTTAGTCACAGCCCCTGGGCAGCACCTGTGGTGATGGTCAGGATGGCACATGGCGTTTCTGTGTAGACTACAGAAGTTTGAATACAGTCACTGTAAAGGATGCACACCCTCAGCTGCTATTCGTTTGAGCTGCTGCCTCATTGTGTCGCGGTTCAGGTCATTCGACTGTTGCAACACTCCGAACGGCGTGTCACGTGACCATGTGTATGTGAAAAATGAATGGGGTTTTTTTGCTTCCAGAAACCAAGAAATAGTCACGCCCACGTCTTCACATCTCAACTCTATTACAGTAAACAGCTGAGCATTTAGGAGAAATGGCCTGACAAAGCTCCGCCCCTTACCTGACTCACCTGAGACAAACCAGGAAACAGATTTTATTATTGTTCCACTCCTCACTGAGAACAGACACACACCGAGAGATAAGATTCACCTTCAGACCAAACCCACGACTTCCACTGAGAGAGGACAGCTACAGGAGGGAATACTGGGAATACTGGGAATACTGGGAATACTGGGAATACTGGGAATACTGTCATATCAACCTGCTGCTGACTCAGGAGTTTTAGAAGAAACACGACTCAAAGTCAAAGTAACTTTCAGGGAACATTCTAGAGGAGGGAGTGGTGCCACAACTGACTGACTTCCTGTTTGAGCGGTCTGTCTGGTTTGTTTTCAGCTTCACTCAGAGAGAAAATGTCTTCCATATCAGAGGAGGATTTCTCCTGTCCTGTCTGCCATGACATCTTTAAAGATCCTGTCGTCCTGTCATGTAGCCACAGCTTCTGTAAAGCCTGTCTGCAGAGCTGGTGGACAGAGAAACTAATACATGAGTGTCCAATTTGTAAGGAAATAACTTTACAGAGTGAACCACCTCGTAACTTGGCGTTAAAGAACCTGTGTGAGGCTTTCTTACTGGAGAGAGATCAGAGAGTTTTAGCAGGATCTGAGCTTCTCTGCAGTCTGCACTCTGAGAAACTCAAGCTCTTCTGTCTGGACCATCAGCAGCCAGTGTGTCTTGTCTGTCGAGATTCAAAAACACACACCAACCACAGAATCAGACCCATCGATGAAGCTGCACTGGATCTTAAGGAGGAACTTCAGGAATCATTGAAGCCCTTAAAGGAGAAACTGGAGCTCTTTAATAAAGTTAAAGGAAACTGTGATGAAACAGCAGAACACATTAAGGTCCAGGCCCGACACACAGAGAGGCAGATTAAGGAGGAGTTTAAGAAGCTTCACCAGTTTCTACAAGAGGAAGAGGAGGCCAGGATCGCTGCACTGAGGGAGGAAGAGGAGCAGAAGAGTCAGACGATGAAGGAGAAGATTGAGGGTCTGAGCAGAGAGATAGCAGCTCTTTCAGACACAGTCAGAGCCATAGAGAAGGAGCTGAGAGCTGAAGACGTCTCGTTCCTGCAGAACTACAAGGCTACAGTGGAAAGAGTCCAGCGCCCCCTGCTGGAGGATCCACAGCTGGTCTCAGGAGCTCTGATAGACGAGGCCAAACACCTGGGCAACCTGAGCTTCACAGTCTGGGACAAGATGAAGGAGATGGTCTCCTACACTCCTGTGATTCTGGACCCAAACACTGCCTATCTAAGACTCATCCTGTCTGAAGATCTGACCAGTGTGAGATGTGGAGAGAGACAGAAGCTTCCTGAAAACCCAGAGAGGATTGACAACTACTCTGTCATCGGCTCTGAGGGCTTTAACTCAGGAACTCACAGCTGGGATGTCGAGGTTGGAGACAGTACAGGCTGGAGACTGGGTGTGGCAGCAGAGTCTGTCCAGAGGAAGGGATTCATACGGTCTGGATTATGGGTAATATTGTTCAATGGTGCTGAATACAAAACATTCTCCCCACCAGATCCAGTCACTGTTCTCCCAGTGAAGAAGAAGCTCCAGAGGATCAGACTGCATCTAGACTGGAACAGTGGAAAGCTGTCATTCTCTGATCCTGATACTAACACACACATACACACCTTCACACACACTTTCACTGACAGGCTGTTTCCATTCATTGGCACTGTGGATGAACTCTCTCTGAAGATTTTACCAGTGAAGGTCTCTGTAACAGTGGAACAGCACAGTTAGAGATGATGATGATGATGATGATGATGATGATGATGATGATGATGATGATGATGATGATGATGATGATGATGATGATGATGATGATGATGATGATGATGATGATGATGATGATGATGATGATGGTTATGAAGATGATAAAGATGATGATGTCATTAACACAAGCCAAGCATGTCTGTAAGGGGAATACTTCTCATTTTAAGGATTCATTATATAAACCTTACATATCCATTATTCTTATTTCTAGGACAGTCAGTGAATATAATCAACTCTCTAATCTGTGATGTCATCAAGATGTTCCTATGTTGTCCTGATGATGATGTTGCTGTCATGGCGATGGGGATATATATCACAACAAAAATACATAGCATAAATATAAAAACAATATAAAAACATTAAAGGAAATCTCAAAGTACTAAAAAACATTATTGAAGGCAAAAAAAACATAAAGATGAAAAAAAAAATATTAGTGACCCTTATTGTAAAGTGTTACCAATATATGTTATATATTATGTATAATATAAGGGAAAACATTATAAAATGAATAAATATTGAAATAATCTATAACATGAAAATAGTTTTGTATTACCTACTTTATAAAAAAACAAAAACAAAAACATAAAAGTAATTTTCTCTATATTTAGACTGCAGGTAAAAGTTCATCCTGTCTTCTTTGGTTCTTCATCTGAAGTGTTAAATTTATTTGATCTAACTTTATTCCAGGTTCTTAGAGTTTCTCTCCACTGTAACTAGTCTTCTCTTTGTAGTTAAATCATTTAAACTGCAGCAGATCCTGGACTGACTCTAATATTTACAGCAACAGATCCAGGCTCAGCTGAACTCTTCATTTACAAAACTCTTTATATCCATTTGGGAAAATAAATCAGAACCTCATAGTTTGTCGTTCAACATCTCCAACATCCAGACCATCCTGTCTGTAAAAGAGTTTTCATTTTGTCAACCGAGGACTTCAGTTATCAAGAGTCCTTTAAAAAGTGCCATCATTTTAATTCTGCATGATATATCAGTTTGTCACTTTATTTAAAAGGTGGAGATTTTATTTTGGATTCAGACTTCATGTAATGTTGGTGATTTAGGAATTGAAGCTTTCTCTACTGTTGCTCTCATTGTGAGTCACTCTGCATAAGAAAATCAGCTGAATAATCAAAATGTAAATTACTGATTATGTTGTTAGCACTGTAATATTTTACCTGCTGTGATTATTTTAATTTACTGCTGGATAACTTTGCATGTAAAACCAATAAAGAATGAAGTTAAGAGGGAAATGTGTTCAGATTTCCTGACTGTGATTTCAGCAGCGTTGTCATCATGTCTAGATTCTGCTGACTCAGGGCTTCAGCTGGTCTCCTGAAAGTTTGTGAAATATTCACCAAATGTTGCTCAGTGCATGAGAAGTGAGAGGAGTGTGTGTTCCCACCATGAAAGGCCTTCGTGAAGAAGGCTCCAAACTACAAACCAGAAGCAGTCTGACACTGAAAAGGTGCAGTGGACAGTAAACAACCCGCACTGTAAGATAGATAGATAGATAGAAAACTTTATTGATCCCAGAAGGGAAATTGAGTCATCATAGCAGCCAAGACACACAAGTTGACAAAATACATTAAAAAAAAAAAAAGTGTATTTCAGTAGTAGTTGAAGTAAGGTAATGTTTTGAATGAGTCTCATTCAGCTTTCTGCTTTAGAGATGGCAGTCTACTTTTGTGGAATATATCAACTTGAAATTACACTTTGTTCCCTTAACCTGATATATGTGACAGGTGATGTGGAAGGTGTAATATTGTCTTAACTGCTTTAAGAAAACGTGAATTTACTGCCGCCGCCTCCGTTGCTTCCAATGTAAGTACGAAGACGGCTGGAGAGGAGGAGGAGGAGAGAGGGTGCATGGCGCTCTCGTGGATGAACACAGGTGAGTCCGAAGCAAAGCAAACCTCTCTGTGTGGGGGTGCAGTGATGTGTTGCGCCGGCCAGCCTCGGTGGCAAGGCTGCCTTCATGTTTACACTGGAAATCATGGAGGCCGCGATAAATGCTCGCTGTGTGAAAGCACCACAGTTCTAACTCGCTAGGTGGCTAACGTTAAGCTAAGCGTTATCCAACTCAGTATTGCTGTGCCAGTGTGCTAAGAAGCAGCTGTGTTGGTTTGTGTCAACTGCTGCTGCTAATGCCGCAGACTCCGGTCTTCTCTCTCGGTCCTTAAACAGTTAAACAGTTGGTGTAATGAGCCGTGACAGACACGTGTAATTCTGCTTAACCGTACACAACTCGAGCTTAACACTGAACAGAAATTTCCCCTCCCCTTAATATTAATGTATTCTTAATTTTCTTTTCATGATTTTCTTCCCTGGCTGGTGGTGGTTACTTCAGGCCTGGACACAACTCACTGGACTACCTAAGGTAAGTTACACTCCTAAAGTGCTACAGCACTATTGACAAAGCTGTATAGGATGGTGTGTTCTGAAGTGAACAAAATATTTGGACTTACAAACCGAACTGAAAGTATTTTCAACAGTTACAGTAAAGGTGAAGTGCAGGTGATCGTTATCAGAATCAGAGTCAGAATCAGAATACTTTATTGATCCCCGAGGGGAAATTGGGTTACATTGCAGTTGCTCACATTGTAGAAGAGAATATATATAAGCATAGAGATATTATAAGAAATTATAAGAAAAATAGAACTAAGAAAGTAAGAAATATGTAAAATATGTGCATTATACTACAAACAATATATAACAATGAGAATAATAATAATAATAATAATAATAATAATAATAATAATATAGAAATAAGAGAAATAAGTATTATGTACTTGAGCTTCAACAACAGCTTTTGTTAATGTACTAATAGTTTGCAGAAATTGTATAGTAAAACGCACAAATTAGTAACCCATGCCAAAGCTCAGCCAAAGCTAATATGAGACTTTTTCAGTCTGAGTTAGACAAATCAAGTGGATATCTTCCAAATTTTGTCTTTTTAGTACTAAATTCCCTCTATTTGTTGTGTATCATCAGCATAGCTATGGACATTGACATTATGTTCTCTGATAATATCACCTAATGGAAACATGTATAGTGAGAAAAGCAGGGGACCAAGGCAGCTTCCTTGTGCAACACCAGAAGTTAGATCATGTTTCTCTGGTACATGATCTCCAAGACAGATGAAACATTTCCTCCCTGTAATGTAAGTTCTGAACCAGTTTAGGACCCAGTTCTCCAGACGATCTATGAGAATATTGTGGTTGATGGTGTGAAATGCTGCACTCAAGTCCAAAAGAACCAGAACTGAGACCCTGTTGGCATTAGTTCTCCAGAATGTTGACCCCACAGTCCAAATGTGATTTCTTCAACCGCGGTTTCACAACAGCATCAGGTTTTAAAAGCATCAGGAAAAACCCCGGTCTCAAGTGATGTATTAATGATTTTCAGAACAGAGTTTGAAACACTATTGAAACCCTCTTATTATTATTATCATTATTATTATCATTATTATTTTTATTTGTATTTTGTTTTATTTTATTTTATTTCATTCTGTTTTCTGGATTTCCATGAAATACTATGAATGTTATAATCGACATAAGCTATGCCATGGTTATATTCTTATATACATATAGGCTAATACAATGCATGGTTTTATGTATTAATCTCCATGTGTCCTACCAATTAGGTCTGCAGTAGCCGAGTTGGCCATACAGGTTAACTGGTACATTTAACCAACATCTTAAAATTGGGGTATATAGTAAGCCACAACACATTTATTCTTATATCTCCTGTATTGATATTTAAGGGGTGAAAAATAAAAAAAAATAAAAAATAGATAATTGTAGAAAAGGGGAAAGGGAAAGAGGAAAAAAAGAGAGAGAGAGGGGAAATAATAATTATATAAGATCTAATTATAATTTTATAGTTTAAAAGAACTAAGAACTCAGGTCACTGGGGAGGGGTGGGAGGGGGTCAAAAGACGGGAGGGAGGGCGGGGTAAAGAGTGGGTTATGTTGTAATCAGGATCATAGGAGGGCTAAATAGAGGTTTGATAATAAATTGCAATCAAATTATATTTGAAATTTTGGCTATGGCATAGCACACCAATGTGTTTATCTTGGGTTCTCCTGGGTACACATTCTTTTGCTGTATTATTCACATCATTTATTTTTGTATTTCATCTTACTATGTGAATGTAAATGTAGCCTACATTTATAATGCATATGTGATTAGCTTAGTATATAGATGTAGATGTGTTATGCAATGGCAACACAATATTTCAGTTACTTGATTACGATATGTAATGTCTCCTCCATAATGAAAGCAAAAAGAAAAAACAATAAAAAATTTGGTCACAAAAAAAAAACCCCTCTTAAAAAATGTAGTGGGGACAGGGTCAAGAGAGCAGGTGGAAGATTTACTCTCTATTACAGTCTTAAGTTCTGCAACAGCAATACTAGAAAAGTTTGCAAATTCCTCACATTTTGCATCAGAGGCTTGAATGTCAGACAGGGGCAGGATTCAGCAGTTGGTCAGTGGTGGAAAACAGTATTCTAGGATCACTCCAGATTAAGTATAACACTGTGCTCATGACAGAATTTACATTTTCAGTTTCCATATTTGTTATACTTTTTGGTGTATTGACATTTTGGCCATTGTGCAGGTATGCTTCAGTGGTCACTTTGTTAAAACTGAGATTGTATACAGGCTGAGGCCAGATGCATTCCCTTTCATTCAGGATAACATATCCACTGTCATTTGTGTTTTTGTTTTAGATCAATGTAGAGTTCCAGAGACTCATGGCTGTCATGGCTGACATCATGGCCACCTTGGACCAGGTAAATCTGTATCATCAAAGGAGACCCTGAGTTTCCTTGGTAGATAAGAGGGGTGTCACAGTTTATCTGTATCCTTTATAGATACATTAACATGGGCAGACCAATACTGACCGTGGCTTTCACATGCAGGGCACGTTTTAAGATATTCAAAAGCTACACCATTGAGCTCACATCCCTTTTTCTTTTTTTTTATGAAACTCTGGCATCATAAACGTCCGTCTGTTTTTAAATAAAGTAAGTGTAAGAGTTTAGTTGTAAGAGTAAGGACGTCTTTCTTCAGAGATTTGGAAAAATAAAATTAATCAAGATTATGTTGTCCTAGACTGAGGACATTCATCTTCGGAGGGAGTGTGTCCTGAAAGCCCTCATCGTCTTCCTGGGAGAAGATGCAGATGACCTGATCAAGGAATATCTTGTAAGTTTCAACAGTAATTTGCATGTCAGCACATCTTGTCAAAGGGGCACACACAAAAAATATCATAGATTTATAGTAATGCTGTAAAAGGGAGATTTTCTCAACTGTAATAACAACCATAACACCTGAAGCCTGGTTGGATTGATTACATGTTGTATTTGTAATCTTGGCAACAATACACAACATATTGGATCAAATAATTTTTTGTAAAGTATTAAGGATTTGCCTGGCTTAGTTGATTGTACAAGTTTAAAGGAATAGTTTGACATTTTGGGAAATCTTCTTCTCCATATAGTGTGATCCCTTTTGGCATTATTCAGTGAAATATAGTCATTATGATTATGTAGCCATTATCTTCAATAATTGTGCAGCCCTAGCAAAACCTTTCATAAACTGTGGTAGTAGATATTATTTTTGTGTTCTGATCAAGATGAGGCATCGGAATAATCAGTGCGTTATCACAGAGTAGGACTCAGGCCAGGGATATTTTTGTCCCATACCTAGTGCATAGTTACTGCATAACAGTGCAAAGTGATGCCAGTGATGTTCTGTGTTTGTGTCATGAACCCTTGTGTAGGACTCTGGAGCAGATGATGCTCAGAGGGACCTGGAGCAGCTCACCATGGCAGTGTTTGTCATTCAGAAGGAAGGGGAAGGACTGCAGGAGCCACCTGAAGACACTGGCATTGTCATTGTGGGTGTGGAGGTGTTGCATGAACTGACTTAAGTCGCCTCAGCTTGTGCCCTGCTTCTAGGTTTGATATATGCACTCAACCTAGCTGATCCAAAACCTCTTCATTTCACTTTTGAGGTGCTCCAGAAAATCATCATGCAGCTTGAGCAGCAAGATGTCCCCCAAAGTCCAAAATCTGTATCGCAGACTGGATTCCTCCTCTGGGCCAAAAAATGGCCTAGTGCCATATTATGGAAGCACAATGGTGTTTAGACTTGTAAAAATTTGGCCTCTTTCAGATGTTGGACCTTTGTGTGCTCCAAGAGACATAATCAATACAAACACAACAAATATTCCTCAAACCACAATGTGAAATGCTTTTATACTGATTTTGTAACAGGTTTTTGTAGGAGCAGGAGTTTGTTATTGTTTTCTCCAAACATGTTTCCTTCTATTTGTAGGGAAAGATTTCATTTCAGTTTTGATGTCTTCCAAAAAACAGTTACACAACACGCAGTGTCTGTAGAGCAGAAGCCGAGTTAATGTTTAGAGCTCACAAGAACTCTTTGTGGTGTTAATATGTTGGTTATATGTATTATGTCTGTTATGTATTTTTGAATGTAATGCATTTTCCTTCCTTCCAGGAAGCCATTGGTTTCAGTGAGTATTAGTTGTAGTATAGTAGTATGAAACATGAAGAGACTTGAAATTTAATGGAAGTAGGCCTACAACACATTTTTTGATAAACGATTAATCTGCTGATTATATTCTCGATTAATCATTTAGTCTATGAAATATCAAAATATTGTGAAAACATGTCCATCACAATTTCCCAGCAGTAATAATCAGCAGATTAATCAATACTGAAAATAACCTTTAGTTGCAGTACAAACAACTTATTAGTACAACTAGTGCTGCAACTCCAATCATTTTCATTCACAATTATTCTGCTAATTGTTTTTTCAGTTAATCATCTGGTATATAAAATGTCAAAAAATATTAAAAAGTCCATCACAGTCCCCAGAGTCCAAGGTGACGTCGTCAAATGTCTTGTTTTGTCCAACCAACAGTCTAAACCCCAAACATATTCAGCTTATTATCACAGAAGACTAACAGAACTAGAAAGTATTCACATTTGAGAAGCTGGAACCAGATCATTTTTGGTAGTTTTGGTTACAAAATAACTTGAACAATTAATCGATTATCATTAGGTGCCAATTTTAATTTTCAATTGACGAATTGATTAATTGACTAATTGTTTCTGCTCTACATTCAAGAATGACTCAGTGCCAAATATGAAGCCAACTACATGTTCAGTAAAGTAACTATCAGGTCAAGTAACTTAATTGTATTGTCATGAACTGAAACCGGTGGCTGCCAGGAAAGTGGGAAAACTTACATTACACACTATGGTTACATGCTATGGTTGTCTGATTGGTTTTAGCTAATTTAAAACTCTAAAATAAGTGCCTTTTTTAATATTTTTTCCACTCCAACTGAATATCTTTGGGTTGTGGACAAAACAAGACATTTGAGGACGTCATCTTGGGCTTTGGGAAACACTGATCCACATTTTTCACTATTTTCTGACATTTTATAAACCAAACAACTAATCGATTAATCGAGAAAATAATCGACAGATTAATCGACAATGAAAATAATCGTTAGTTGCAGCCCTACTCATAATATTCACTGGCTATAGCTGGTTAAAGGGGTTTGTAATAATCGTCTCCCATGTCGTCGTCCATACTGTCACACTTCAGTCCTCCAAACATGACGCTCCAACGCAAACACACGCCGTTGATGATGTGTGCAACAGTACAGCCATTTTAGGTAGGGGCAGGACATCATCACCCAGATAGCACAGCCCTCTCCCCATGTCCAGAATAACACTGTTAGGCTACTATATGTTGTATCCAACATGATAAATGTTTTTAGCAGTAGAACGGCATTTTTAGTAGCGAGACCGACGGGTCTCGGGTCTCTCTCCTCTTGGACATGCACCGGGTCGGGTCTGTAATATCTCGGGCAAAAACGGGTCGGTGTATATATATATATATTATTAAAAATTATCGGGTCCAATCGGATCTTGGAACAAATTTCCCGGGTCCGTTAGGGTTCAGGTCTGTCATTTTGGAGCCGTGAAGACCGCTAAGGCCGAGTGACAAAGTGAGTCAAACAATTTGTAATTTGAATTATGGTGCAAAAAACCAGCAGGGTTCAAACTAATTGAGCACTATGGGAGGAAAAGAGAGAAAAGGAGCCACTGAGGTTTACTTTTATACTTCAAGATACAATCACCAAGACATCACCAAGACCAGAACCATCTGAGACCAGTTCAACACCAAGACCAGAGCCAAGCCAGACCAACACCACACCAGAACCAGTCAAAACCAAGACGACACCAAGACCAGAACCATCTGAGACCAACTGAACATCAAATCAAAAGCAACACACAATCAAGACCAAAACCAGTCAAAACCAATACACAAGACCAGGACAAAGCCAGACCAATACACAAGACCAGAACCAGTCAAACCCAAGACAACTAAGACAAGAACCATTTGAGACCGTTTCAACACCAAGACCGGGCCCAGTCAAGACCAATATACAATCAAGACCAAAACCAGTCAAATTCAACACACAATCAAGACCAAAACAAGCCAGACCAAGAACAAGACCAGAACCAGTCAAAACCAAGACAAACCCAGACCCACCTAGTTGAGGATAATTCAACAACAAAATTGGAATTAGCTAAGACCAATATACAGTCAAGGCCAAAACCAGTTGAGACCAATACACAACCAAGACCAGAACCAAGCGAGACCAATTCAACAACGGGCTTGACCAGGCTGAGTCAAGACCAATATGACAGCAACACTAGAACCAGTCAAGAGCAATACACCATCAAGACCAGAACCAGTAAAACCATGTCAACACCAGGAGACCAATTCAACACCAGGTTTAGTCAAGACCAAAGACCAAAGGCCAAAACCCAGAGCAGACTTGGTTGAGACCAAGACCAATGGAAGAACAGAACAAATCGAAGACCAAGCCCAGAATCAGTCAAAACCATGACAAGACTAAGAATGGACCTGGTAGAAATCAAGAGCTAGACCAAAACCAACCAGCTGAAACCACAACAACAATTGGTGCAGACAGAAACCAGAACCAGTTCAGACAGAGACCAGAATATGCAAAAAATCCTCTGAAAACAGCATACAGACAGAATACAGCATGTAGCGTATATAAGAGCACAGCATTAGAGAATATTAAAGAAAATCAAGGCCCAAGCTCCAGACCAAGACCAGACTGACACAGATTAAGTCCTGGACCATGTTCATGAGTCTGCAACACTCTGAGACCTCTAACAAGCCCTCAGGATATAAAACGTGTGAATACGCTCCAGACTTTAACACCTTCAGGCTGAACGCTGCAGCCAAGGACAGCATGAATCCAGCACTGCAGAGACCCAAAGCCAGAGAGTTCAGGAGACATGTTTCACTCACCAGCAGATGTGCCGGCAGTCCGCTGGGATCCACATCAGATCCGCCTGGGGCAAAACCCTGTATTTAAAATGCAGATAGATTTAATGAATTTCAATAACTTTATTCGTGGATTCCAAAGGACAAGTCCCACAAACTGCAGGTCTGTTGTGTGACTAGATACAACAAACTGAAATCTGTAACATCCTGAATTATTACTCACCTCATATGAAGAGTTTGTCCTTGTTTTAGATTTGGTTTCTTGCAATTCCACCTTTAACTCAGTGAAGTCTTGTAAAATTGTTTTGTTGGTGATTTAATTTTGGTAAAACCTCCTGGGCAGTAAACTGGAAACTCGCAAGCTAATGTTTGCTGTAGGCCCAAACGAGTCGGTTCTCCATTTAATTGTAAACCAAGCTCAGTTTTACCTGGAAAAAACATTAGAAATATGTTTCTGGGCATGTTTTTTATTTACATGCTTTACAGGCCGGTTTCCATTCATTCCTCTGTGTCACACAAAGCCAGGTTACAAACAGCACAGGCTGCTGTCAATCAAAACCTGCTAAACTTCACCTGTGCTCTTTTCAGTGGGTGTTTTCAAAATAAAAGTCCTCCTAAAATGCATACTTCCCAGTAATGATAATGGCAACAACAACAACAATACTAATACTGTACTACAGCTAATAATAATATAAAATAACTATTGTTACACTGACTGGCCCAAATGTCAGCAAGTCAGCATGCTCATGCTCTGTGATGATTTAGACCAAAGGGATGAGAGGCACTTCTTGTTTTTGACAAGAAGTGGAGGTCTTGCTTAACGAGGAACGTAACTCGATACCTTGATCTTTTTATTTTTCTTATATTCAAACCGTTTTTACGAGTTTCAGTTCCTGTTCCTGTGCGCGCGGTTACTGGATCGATTTCCCACCAGAGAGCAAAGTGACAGCAGGATTTAATTTGGACAAACAGGAAGGATCTACAGCGTCTCACCTAGTGGGGATGAGACGCTCCGCTCCGCTGAACACACACTTTGTGATTTAAGATGATAAGAAGACTGGATTTTCACATACAAATTTAACATAATGCAGCTTGGTGGAGCAAACTTGGACAATGTGTCAGAGTTTCTGAGGTGAAGAGAGAGAGAGAGAGAGAGAGTTTAAGATTGATTTCTGATTGCTATTGATCTCCACACCAAGATAAGAGAGAGAGGGACAGAGGGAGAAATAAAGGACGAAGAGAAAAGACTGAGAAGGATGAGAGAGATTGAGTGAACAGAGAGAGGGAGAGAGAGAGAGGAGAGAGAGAGAGAGAGAGAGAGAGAGAGAACACAGAGGAACAGAACATGATGCAGACTCATCTGACAACACTCGTCCAACTAAAAGGCTCTTCATCATCCTGGAACAGACAGCAATTATGTTGATACCTCTCACACACACACACACACACACACAGTGCTGGTAATGAGGGGTAATGACTACACGGCTCATTAACTCTGAGGTAATCACACCACAGAGGAAGACACCTGATCTGACGGCTCCTGGCAAGGGGGAAGAAGAAGAAGAAGAAGAAGAAGAAGAAGAAGACGATGTTAGTCTGAGTCAGCTACTGAACAAAGAGCCTGAGTGAATGAAGTAATAAATGATAGAGGGACACTGACAGCATGTTTTGTCTTTAGCCTTTATCCAGGGAAAGTTGACTGAACTCTTGGGTTCAGTGCCTTGCTCAGGGGCTCCTCCGTATTTTCCAAGCCAGTTTGGGGATTTGAAGCAACAGAAACAGGTCACAAACCTGTTTCTGTTGCTTAGTTTTAATTTAGTCCACATTAGAGCCACAGACCCCCATTTGATGAGATTTTGTCTCTCGGACCCAAATCTGAGAATATGTTTATTGTTTTTTGTCCAGAACTCCATGACTGTCTGTATTGTAGGCAGAGAGATAACAGAGAAACTATGATCAGAACAGTCATTCTTCTACATTCTCTAACTGTGTTCACGTCTTGTAAATGAAATAATGAAATGAATTTGCTGGAGACCCCCTGGAACCCCCTCAAGGGCCCCTGTTGGTCCCCGGACCCCACGTTGAGAACCACCGCTCTAAGCTACCATCACCCGCATCAATCGGATGGATCGGTGATGAAATGATCACTTCCCAGTCAAAAACAGCACACATTAAAAAAAATCAATACTTGTTTGTCAAATGAATTAAGGTTGGAGGGAAGGAAGATGAAAGGAAAGAAAGGAGGGATGGAAGTAAGGAAAGACGATGATAAATGAATATTAGAAAAGAAAAATATTCATGTGATGTATGATATCTCTAGGTCAGAGGTTAGAAGGAAGGAAGGAAGGAAGGAAGGAAGGAAGGAAGGTAAAGATGACGTTTCTCCACATCTTCTGACTGGCTGGTTCATTGACTGTCTGTCTCCTTCTGTCTGTTTGACTGACTGGCTATCGCTCCATCAATCTGTCTGCCTGTTTACCCACACACACACACACACACACACACACACACACACACACACACACACACACACACACACACATACTAACCAACTATCACCACAACCTGATGGCTTTCATACCAATCCAGCTGTTCCCATGGCAACCAGACCTCAAAATAGCAGCGATGGTGCCACCAACTCCCACTGGCAACCACATACACACACACACACACACACACACACACACACACACACACACACACTCAAGATAAGAATACATGAAACTTTATCCCCTGTGGGGAAACTGTGAAAAAAAGTACTAGGATACAGCAGGGAAGAACTATAAAATAAAAATAGAACACAAACAACGATATACATATATATACAAAATATATATACAAAAGCAATAAAAACAATAAAAACAGAATATAAACAATATATAAATATTATATGATATGCAGCCAACGATTCCGGTTGAGTTTCTGTGGCTGGGTTTTCTCTGTCTGTTCGGCCATGGTGGCTGTCGCTGCTCATGCTAACTACCCAGTTCTTCTTCTGTTGACCGGAAACATAAAACACATTACTTCCTGATAGATATGTTAGAGAGAGAGAGACAGAGAGAGAGAGAGAGAGAGAGAGGGAGAGAGAGAGGGAGAGAGAGAGAGAGAGAGAGAGAGAGGGAGAGAGAGAGAGAGAGCAAAAAAGTGCAAACTCTGCTGGAAAAGAATCCCTTTGCATATCAAACATCCCATAATCCCTCTCTGCTTCAACTTAGATCTGAAAAGTTTGCCACTACATCTGCTCAGGCTTCTGTGTGAGAGTGTGTGTGTGTGTGTGTGTGTGTGTGTGTGTGTGTGTGTGTGTGTGTGTGCTTTCTACAGTGAGAAACTCCCTCCTCACAGCCAGAGAAAGAGACATCAGAAAGCAGAGAGAACAGTGTACTACCTGGGAATCTCAGTCAAGTGTGTGTGTGTGTGTGCGCATGTGTGTGTGTGTGTCTGTCAATACCTTTGTGAGCACAATACCTTTGTGAGCACACACACACACACACACACACACACACACACTCCATCCAACACACGCACCTATAAAACGAGGAAACATCTTATTTTTTCTTTTTCTTGTCAGTTTTTTTCCGTCTTTACAGTTTCAGGTTCTCAGTTCTCGGGTTCTTTCTCTCTTCTTCTCCAGCCGCAAACTGTTTTTCATCCCACCGCCTCTGTTGGTTTATTCAGCAGGTTAGACCAACTGAAGCATCCAGCTCAGAGACCGGGGAGAGCTGATCAAAAATTCAAGCTGCTCCAGGCGACTCCGCGCGCCTGGCGGCCCCGAATGACAGCGGGAGGCGACTGTTTGAATTCTGAGGACTTCAATACCCACAAAGCCCTGCAACCCAGCTGGTGCTGCGGCTCGGAAAAAACACACAGAACAAGGAAGAGGAACGTGGACACCTGTGAGATTTCTTTGCTCAGTGTAAAATACTGTTTTCCATGCCACAGCTAATGTTATGTCAATGATATTTGGCAACGTTAGCTAGCTAGTTAGCATAAAACATTAGCAGCTGTTTCAAATGTTGTTCTGTTTCACCCACAGACTTTAAAAACAGATGTAGAAGTGAGTGTTTTGGTAACACTTTATAATAACCATCATTAATAAATGGTAAATTGATAGTTAATTAAACTTTAGTTAATAGTTATTTTACTGTTAACAAACAATGAAATGATCATTAATAATGTTTACTAATTATTAGTAATGCTATAATTTATGTTATTTTATCATTAGTTTGTGTAATATAAAATCATTTGTTTATAAATTATATATTGTATCATAGCTGATAAGAGACGGTAAAAAGGGTAAAAAGCTATGATACAATATATAATTTATAAACAAATGATTTTATATTACACAAACGAATGATAAAATAACATCAATTATTAATGATCATTTCATTGTTTGTTAACAGTAAAATAACTATTAACTAAAGTTTAATTAACTATCAATTTACCATTTATTAATGATGGTTATTATAAAGTGTTACCAGTGTTTTTCCTCTGTGTCTTCTGTTTGGAAGCCTGGAGTTTGTGTTTACGGTCGCCGCCATGTTGACTCTTTGTGGAGCCGGAGCAGCCAAAAAGAAGTGAAGGGTGGAGCCAAGGTGGAGGGGGCGGAGTTTGGGTTGTTGCACAGCCGCAGCGCCGCCTACTATTGACCCGTAATTGGCGACCGGTCGAACACCGGGCAGGCGACCTGTTAATCACTGTAGCGGATGTTAGACATTAAATTCACCCGTGGTTTTAGCTGCTTGGTTTAAACATTTAGCACACAGGTGTTCTGGATGGATTTAAGGTCATGTGATCCTGAAAATCAAAGTGAATTTTTGAGGATTTTAAACATGTTATGCTGTGTCATGTTCACAGTGTAGCCGCCATGTTGACGTGACGTCAGATAACTAAATCTTGGGATTGAAACTAAATGCAGCTAAACTCAGCTAAATTAGACTTAACTAGGCTGAACAAAATGAAATTAAAGTAAACCAGACTAGACTAAAATACCCTGAACGAAACTCAATTAATCGAAACCAAACCAGACGAAACTGTAACTACTAACTACTAATACTGTTACTCTGCACATTGTCTGATAATAATAATCATAATTATAATATATATATAATTGTAATCACTTCACTGCTGGGTTTTAGTGCAGTAGGATTAAACTAAACTAGACTTGATTAAAACTAAACTATTAAAACTGATTAAACTAAGCTAAACTAAACTAGACTAGACTAGATTAAACTAAACAAAACCAAACTAGTCTAGATTAAACAAAACTAGACTAGACTAGATTAAACTAAACCAAACCAAACTAGACTAGATTAAACTAAACTAGACTAAACTGCAGTAGTGTCGACGGCAGTGTTGGCTGTCATTAACCTGACTCGTGTCACAGAACCAGACTGGATGAATGAGAGGAAGGTGGGAAAGAAAAGGAGGAGAGAAAAGGAGAGAAGGCAGACAGAGAGGAAATGAGAAGAAGGTAAAGTAGAGCAGAGATGAGTGATGATGTCACCGGTCTGACTGACAGGCCCATTATAAAACAGACAGGCTGATCGATGTCTGACAGGCTGATCAATATTTGACAGCCAGTAACCAGACTCCAGTACAGCCAGTCTGTCACACTGGTTGTACTGGGCAGCTCCCAGTGGGACTGTGTGGAACTGAAAACCCTTTTCTGGGTAAATCAGGGTAAAAATAAGTTTGATGAACCAAAGGCCCAAAACACTTTGTATAATAAAACATTCATCCATCCATTAATACTTTTTGTGAAATTCCTTAAGATAGGAACAGAAACATGTTTTTCAAGACCAATTTGGAAATGATTTGAGATTGGGCAGAGTCTGCAGTAGTACAGAATAGTCCAGGGTAGTTCAGGGTAGTCCAGCGTAGTTCAGAGTAGTCCAGGATAGTCCATGGTAGTTCAGAGTAGATCAGGGTAGTTCAGGGTAGTCCAGCATAGTTCAGAGTAGTCCATGGTAGTTCAGGGTAGTTCAGAGTAGTCCATGGTAGTTCAGGGCAGTCCAGGGTAATCCAGGGTACTTTGGGATAGTCCATGGTAGTCCAGGGTAGTTCGGGATAGTTCAGGGTAGTTTGGGGTAGTTCAGAGTAGTCCATGGTAGTTCAGGGTAGTTCATGGAAGTTCAGGGTAGTTCAGGGTAGTCCAGAGTAGTCCATGGTAGTTCAGGGTAGTCCAGGGTAGTTGAGAGTAGTCCATGGTGGTCCAGGGTAGTTGAGAGTAGTCCATGGTAGTTCAGGGTAGTCCATGGTAGTTCAGGGTAGTCCAGGGTAGTTCAGAGTAGTCCATCGTAGTTCAAGGTAGTTCAGGGTAGTCCATGGTAGATCAGGGTAGTTCAGAGTAGTCCATGGTAGTTCAGGGTAGTCCAGGGTAGTTCAGAGTAGTCCATGGTAGTTCAGGGTAGTCCAGGGTAGTTCAGGGTAGTCCATGGTAGTTCAGGGTAGTCCAGGGTAGTTCCAGTTCCTGGAAAACAGTGTATCTTTAATGGTGACCTCATGCTGCACCAGGAGGCGTAAATAAAAACTCCAGCCAATAAAACATCCGGCCCTGCCTCCCTTCTTGTCCAATAAAACTGCCTCTCTCTCCCTAACTGATATCCCATTTACACGTTTACACATTTGAACGATCTCTCCCTGTGTTATGTGCCACCCCAACATCCTGTTTCAACAGGAAATACATCACATTAAGGAAGCAGGGTGTCGTTTCATAGGGTCTTAACGGGTACAGGGTCAGTGAGGAGTGTGTCAGGTAGATGAAGATGAGTTGGAGGGAAAGAAGAGACTGACGGCCAAACAGAACTCAATCCTGTGTTGATGGATGACTGACAGCAGAAGAGGTCAGAGGTCACCAACCGGTTAGGTTACAAGGACACAAGAAAACAAGCTGGCTCCATAGTGTGGGCTCTTCATTATATATTCAGTGGAACTAACAGCGGTCTCAACAACTACAACTAAAGTTCTTTTGAGCAAGGCACCGATCAGCCTGAGGAAATCAGGTCGGCTGAGTGAGTGATCTCCTTTAAGTCCCTTCTTAAAACATACTTTTATCGGAGAGCCTTTCCTGATTTTACTTGAGTTTTAATTTCCTTTCACCTGTCTTTTATTACACTGTATTGGTTTTATACACCAAAAGTTTTCTTTGAAAACCCGATGATTTTATGACTTGTCAGTTTTATTTTTATTTTTGCTGCTTTTGTGAAGCACTTTGTAACGTGGATTTTGAAAAGTGCTCTATAAATAAAGATTATTATTATTATTATTATCTCTGGGAAAAGTCTTAAAATGAAAATGTGTGCTCTGTGCACGAAAAGTCAGAGAAATGTGTGTTCCCAGTACTAAACTGTTACGTAAAGGAGGCACAACTATAAACAGGCAGTAGAGTCACAGTGAAGCAGCTCAGTGGACAGTCAGGGTGTTGTGGTCGGGTGGTGGATGGGCGATGAGCTTCACTTCAATATCGGAGACCGGAGTTAAGCAAATTTCTGCTGTGAGTCAAATTTTTCGGTAACACTTTACAATAAGGGTCACAAGTTAAGAGTTAGTTAATGCTTAATAAACATTAACTAACTCTTAATTAACAGTTAACTAATGTGTCTGGTAATCATTTAGTAATGGTGCTCATGTTAACTAAGGTATTAATTTATACATTATTTAATAGTCATCTTTATAAACTATTAAATAATGTATACATTAATACCTTAGTTAACATGAACACCATTAGTAAAGTACACATTAGTTAACTGTTAATTCATTAACTAACCCTTAACTTACTGTCCCTTATTGTAAAGTGTTACCAATTTTTCTTATCTAACCGACCAAAGCCTTTCACTGACCTTAACCAAGTTGTTTTAGTTCCTAAACTGAACCGTTAGCCGACCTGCAGCTGAAAATGTCCGGTTCATGTTTTTGTCACAGAATCCAGTTTGTGGTGGAGGAAAGGTCATTTTCACAAATTTTGCATCCACAGCTCATAAATCTGCGTTTCAGAGTTTGTGCTCATTTCACTTTTCCTGAGCTCATGCTGCACTGAACCAGCAGCTGCTGCAGCAGAACAGGTTCAGGGGGGTCAGGATGTGTTTGCAGCTCTGGAGGCTCGGACAGAGAAACTGTGTGCATGTAAACAGAGCCGGAGCATGTGAAGAGCTGATCCAGGTTCATCAGAGAAGGTGAGGACAGACGGCAGAGAGGCTGATGATGTCAGATCACATGACCTGCTCTAACAGAGTCAAGTTACTGCAGCTCATCTGCTTTTAAGACCTCCTATTTCTCATTGCTATTATTTTTAAAATGCGTATTACTGTGTGTAATTTGTTTGTTTCCATCGACCTGTTTGTTTTCTTTATGTATTGTGTTTGTTTGTTTCCATCGAGGACCACTTCGGAAATAAGTGTTTTTAGTAATGCTTTTAAGTGCTATCCTCTGGGATTTGGTGTCAGGATACTCTTTTGAGTTGTTGTGCTTTTAAATTCCCAATCAAATCAAATCAAATCAAATCAAATATCATTTTTTTAAGTGTTACTGTATTGCATAGAGAGGAAATGCTCTGTTTGTCTCCACATGTTCTGTGTTTCTTTTCAGAGGGTGCCCACAGTGAAGAGTGTGTGTGTGTGTGTGTGTGTGAGAGAGAGAGAGAGCAAGAGAGAGAGAGAGAGAGAGAGAGAGAGATCAGCCTATGTCTGAAGTTCATCAGTCTTTCCTCCCCTCCTCCTCTTCCTCCCAGTAGGATTCTTCTTCTTCTTCTTCTCGTCCCTCTGTGTTTTCTGTCTCCTGACACTCCGGCTCCTATCAGGGGCGACCGAGGCCAATTACTTTGTTCCCATCTCCCTCTCTCTGTCACACACACACACACACTCACACACACACACTCACACACACACACACACACACACACACAGTTTCATTTCCCCTCTCCCTTCAATCGGTCTGATGTTCCTTTAGATTTGTGTTTTAAAAGAAAGAAAGGAGAGAAAGAGGTGAAGGAGAGAGAGTAAAACCAGAGAAAGAGAGACAGAAGAGAAAAACAGAAAAAGAGAGAGGAAGAGAATAAGAGAGGGAGAGAGAGAGAGAGGATGAGGGGGAAAAGGTAAGGGGGGAATTAAAAAGAGGAAGAAGAGGGAGAGAGATTTTAAAAAGAAGAGAGGGAGATGTGGAGAGGGAAATAAAGGTTGAGGAAGGGAAAAAGAGAGCGAGAGAAAGCAGAGAGAGCAAATGGAAGAGAAGAGGGAGAGAGAGAGGTAGAAAGAGAGAGAGAGAGCAGGGAGAGAAGAAAGAAAGAGAGAGAGAGAGAGAGAGAGACTTGTCGCCCTCGAGGCATCTAGCTGTTGAACTGGATTTCTATTACAGAGCTTTGTGATGGACACACACACACACACACACACACACACACACACACACACACACACACTAACACACAGACACACACTCACTCTCTCTCTCTTCTTCTCTCCTTTCATCTCTTAAATCTTCATCTCTCTCTCTAAACCGCTCACTCTCAAAAGGCCTTGAGTCAGTTCACTCTCTCTCTCACACACACACACACACACACACACACACACACACACACACACACACACACACAGTCTCTCGCTATGACTAACTTTCTGCTTCCTCTCTCTCTCTCTCTGTCTTTCTCTCTCTCTCTCTCTTTCACACACACACACACACACACACACACACACACACCAGAATGCAGTGTGTTCTTCCAACATCCTGAGGGTCTAATGATGAGTCAGCTGTTTGTTCAGTTGATTGACAGCTGGAGGGGCTGAAGAGATGAATATTCTGTTTGTGTGTGTGTGTGTAGTACTACCCCTCTCTCTCTCTCTCTCTCTCTCTCTCTCTCTCTCTCTCTCTCTCTCTCTGTGGTTGGATAGTATCTGAACTTTCCAACATTGAACTCAGGAAAAAAATCCTCTGCAAAAAAAAAAAAGGAATTTGTTTCAAAATTGCCAAAATCCAGAAAATTCTGTTGAAAATTTTAAAATATTTCCAGCGATGAAAAGTTGAAGTTCAACATCATGAACTGCAAGTTTCTACTGAGACTGAGCGCTGTCATGTGTGAGTACCAACATGTTCCTTCACTTCTTCAACTTCTTCTTCTTCTTTAAGAAATCCACTTCTTCTTCAACCTTAAATTAACATTTTCATTATTATTTCATCAACCTTTAACATTATGACAGCTCACTGTATCCATATAGATTCTTAAAGAGTTTGACTTCTGCTTGGAAAATGACATTTTTTAGTCATAACCCAAATCTATTTTATTTTTATTTATAAGTGTTTACAGCTGTTGTCGATGTGAAGAAACCTTTAAAAACCTTAAAACCTTAAAGTCCAGCTGAAACTCTGCTGAGTCGTCAGTGTCTGTCTGTCGCTCAGCGTCAGAAGAGTGCAGAGGCTTCAGAAGAGAGAGATGAAAAGAGTGAGAGGCTGTGTGTGTGTGTGTGTGTGTGTGTGTGTGTGTGTGTGTGTGTGTGTGTGTGTGCAGAGCCCAGGAGTGGAAAAATTATTTTGCTGTAATACATTATGTGCATATGATTTGCAAAACATCTGTTCGAACTGAATAAAAAGCATGTAAATCGATATATAAAACAAGTTAAAGATCCATGTATCATGTTGATGTCAATAAATCATCACCACATTAATTAAAAGACTTCAGTATATTTACGGTGAACATCCTCCATTGTTTCTCCACCTGGTGGATCTGGAGGGAAATCTGCTGGATCGCTTTACGGCACCAAACAGGAAGAGGTTCTGTTCCTCCAGAGCAAACGGAGCTAAAGCTGAAAGAGTTTCTGACCTCGGCTTTGTCTTTTACAGAAGCCGAGAACGGCCGTGCTTGCAATTATTTTTTAATGCCGTTGTCTCGAGAAAACAAGCTTTTTTATCTCGAGATAACGAGATAATCAACCAGCAAACAAAACTACACATTTATGCCTCAACTTCCTGTTCGGTTCTGAATCCTCCTGACAGTCATGACAGTGATCTGAAGGCTGAAATCAGCTGTGATCAAATGAACCAGACACTCATTTTCCACTTCTCCATAATTATCCCGTGATCTCGAGAAAACAAAAGTCGTTTTCTCGTGATAAATTATCTCGTTATCTCGAGAAATCGGCCTTTTGTTTTCTCGAGATAACGAGATAAATTAACCCGTTATCTCGTGATAAATTATCTCGTTATCTCGAGAAAACGAGCTTTGTTACCTCAAGATAAAATAATGAACTTGTGATCTCGAGATAACGGCATTGAAAAAATTATTGCAAGCACGGCCGTTCTTGGCTTCCGTAGTCTTTCTGTCCCGTAGAAACTGTTTTTTAATTTAGCGACGCTAGCAATAAAAATGAACGGAAACATCGGAGACTCGCGTGGATGAAGCCTTTTCTGCTTCTTAGCTCCAAAACAGAGATGGAACGGCTGTTTACATTTGATTTATCAAACCTGGCCGACAGCCTGTGATGCATTATGGGAGAGAAAAAAGTGTGGTTTTAGCAGTGTGTCCTCTAAGGCAGTGATTCTCAACCTTTTTCATATCATGGACCCCTACTTTAGTCCACATTAGGGCCACGGACCCCCATTTGATGAGATTTTGTCTCTTGGACCCAAATCTGAGAATATTTTTATTGTCAGATATGATTTTGTCCAGAATCTATCTGTATTGTAGGTAGAGAGATAACAGAGAAACTATGATCAGAACAGTCGTTCTTCTACATTCTCTAATTGTGTTCACTTCTTGTAAATGAAATAATGCTGAAGTTTAACAATTCATCAATTTGCTGGGGACCCCCTGGAACCCCCCCCAAGGCCCCCTGGTGGTCCCCGGACCCCAGGTTGAGAACCACTGCTCTAACGTCAGTAATGGTGGAACAGATAGTCGCTCTGAAGACCAAAGGGACTGACGCTGCGTTTAGACGCAAAAATAACGAGTTGGGAACGTTCTGGAAACACACAGGAGAGCAGCAGCGCCAGGCTCCGCCCCTCGAGCAATCTGATTGGTTTGAAGCAGGACGACAGCTGGCAGAGGTTCCGCCCTTTTCTAACCAACTGTTCTGCTTGAATTTCTCCAGATCTCCGTTTGTCTGACTATGTGAGATTTATTTCTTGCTAACAATAACGTTTTGTTTTTCAGTGTTATCACCAGCCAGTGCCTTGATAACTCAGATTTCACCTGAAGGAAAAATAATGAAGTAAAGATTCTCTGTCCTTAGCCTAGCTAGATCTTCATTCAAATAAATATCACACCAATTAAACTAAATAAATCTATACAGGCAAGTAAATTCACCTATTTATGAAAAGGTATGTGAAGTCATGTCTGACACTTTAAAAAAACGTAAACACATTTCATGATGGGAACGTGGCAGTTCACTCGTTTGCTGAGATTATGAAAATGTCCACGCAAAATAATGAAAGTGAGGGAATGTATTATCCAAACCTCCTGTATATGTATTACTATCTTGTACATTAATACTTAAATCATCTAAATGTACTTCTTTTTTTTATCCCGCAGTCACTTCCAGGATTCGTTATGCGTCTGTAATAAGAAATAAACTTTTAACAAATCGTCCACAAACAGGGAGAAATAAAGTTAAATTGTGTTGCAAAGGCTTAAATCAAGTCTTAGTGTGATTGAAAACCCTCCGAGGAATAATTACTATCCTGTAATAGGATTTAATGATTGACTTGGCTGGAAATCCTATTTCAATTTACATTCATAATGGCCAGAGTTATTAAATACGCAATCTGGTTATTAAAATACTGGAAGCTAGTGTTATGTCATACACCAAATGGTTCGCAAGAGTACCTTCTTATCCAAATCTCTAAATATATCATGATTTGTTTCGGTGTGTTTACCTGAATACTAATGAACCGTCCCTCCCCTGCTCAAAGGCACTAAGTCAGAGCCAAGTCCCTCTAATGAAACAGACTGCAGGCATTTTCAAATTAGCGTCTTGTTCCCCCTCAGTGATTTCCTTTGTGTAATGTAATCATTTTTATCACGTTTTTTTTTTTTTGTTTTATAATATATCTTGCTGACTGCTAGAACATGTGACTGAACTGTATTATATATTTGTGAATTTTATGAATGTTTTTGCTCTCAGCTCTCTTGAAAAACAGATATGAGACTATCTGATTAAATAAAAGATAAAGATGCATTAGGACTGGGTGGTGGGGTGGATTGGGAGGATGAGTAGGAGAGACCAGGGGGTTGGGAAAAGGGAGGGCAGTTTTATATTTTGTATATTATATGATGATCTTGTATTATGTATACCAAAACCTTTTGAAAATTCAATAAAGAGATGTTAAAAAAAAAAAAAAAAGATAAAGATGTATGTTATCTCCTGTCCTGCAGGTCCACCATGTGTTTCATGTTATTAGTAATATCAGAAGTCTCCGCTCCAGTATCTCCAACACGACCTCCTGTACATCTATTGGACTCTGGACTCGTTGAGTTAAGGGATTCTGACCTAACTTTTATCCTCCACATGTCTGACTTCTCCCTGTGTGTCTTGCAGTGTTGGCTGTGAGCGGCGGCTTGCTGTCAGCAGCAGGTAAACACCCAGCAGCCACACACATCCTGTACTAACTCATGGTGTTTGCTGCCTGCAGGGCTCTGCTGTTAAACCATCAGTGTGTTGATTTTGTTCCTCTATATAACTCCTCTCCTCCTCCTGTAGCTGTTGGACCCACAGACAGTATTGCCTGTAGCTATTGGACCCACAGACAGTATTGTCTCCAGTCAGCTGTCAGTTGAAGTTAGCGAGCTCCACTGCCTCTTGCTGCAACACTGACTACGTTTACATGGACTGCAATAATCTACGACTACTGACCTCATTCTAAATAAGACAATATTTAAGACAATATTTCGATTAAGGTGTTTACATGAGTTGCTTATAGAATATTCCATTCATATTCCCGTTTACATGCTACAGAGCAGAGTCCGATTAATGACTGAAGACGCACAGCCACATTACGTCATTCCTATGTTCCCAGGGTCCTATGTTCCCCAGATTTATATGGCATGGGAACATGACAAAGGGTCCTATGTTCCCCAGATCTACATATGTGCTCTCCCAGGGTCCTATGTTCCCAAGGTCCTATGTTCCCCAGTTCTATATAGCACATAATGGGAACCACAAAAAGATGTTCCCCAGGTCTATATTCGCTTAATATGGTTAGTTAGGGTTAGGGTTAAACATAGGACCCTGGGAACATGGGAGAGCACATGTGTAGAACTGGGGAACATAGGAGCCTTTGTCATGCTCCCATTATGTGCCATATAAATCTGGGGAACATAGGACCCTGGGAACATAGGACCCTGGGAACATAGGACTCTGGTAACATAGGACCCTGGGAACATAGGACCTTGGGAACATAGGACCCTGGGAACATAGGACCCTGGGAACATAGGACCCTGGGAACATAGGACCCTGGGAACATAGGACCCTGGGAAGATAGGACCCTGGGAACATAGGACCCTGGGAAGATAGATACGCTCCCGCCCACATGACCGACGTCCTGTATCTGAGTTTCCCTCCAGAATTTAACCTGAAACCCTTTCTGTCATGTCCTTTTCTGTCATGTCCTTTTGTTTTCTGTTGCTGCCGTGGTCGGGACAAAATGTTGGGACTTCTTTTTACCGGTGGCAGTCGTCTTTTCTTCTCTAAACAAGTTGCGCAACACTCGCTGGAAGCTAGATCATGCGTCGTCAAGCAGTCAGATCGCCGTACGTGTCGAAAAATGCTGCGAAAACTCTGATTGGACGTCACAGTGCGATGAAGGTGTTTACAGTCTACAACACACTTCAATAATAAGACTAAGATCGGAATACTCCTCGTCTTAATTTGACTATTGCTTACTCCGACTATGACCTTATTCGGGTTAAGGTGATCAGAAAATGCTGTTTACATGGCAGTTTGTTATTCAGAGTATCGTCTTAATCGGGTTAATATCGGAATATTGCAGTCATGTAAACGTGCTCATTGAGTCCAAACCGTTTGTCAGAATATCTCCAGAAAAGCCGAGTCGAGAGGAAACACCACTCAGTTCCTCCGTTACGCAACTTTCACTAATCAGGAAATCACACGACTAATTTTCAGAACTACTTTTCAACAAAGTAGCGAACATGGATACAAATCAAAAACCGGAGAAAACAACGAAGATGCTAGCTAGCTTCCTGGTTACCGCAGGAGTTGGCATTGCATCCAGTGAAGCAGGACTGGTGGTGAAGCTGTTTGACAGATACAGATACAGATACAGTACAGATAGATGCTCTGACCTCTGCTGTGTTTCTGTTTCATCCAGACAGAGTGGTGACCTGTGACCCCGGGAACCATCAGCAGCACCTCAACTGTGGTACTAATCTGATTTACTATACTGAGACTCCATTCAACTTCATCTGGCGGCCATCTTGGAGGTCTTTAGCTCTGTGAACAGCTGACTGTGTTTCTGTCGTCTCAACAGAATTGAACAGACGGTTAATTTCTGTGTTTCTGACTGAACTGATCATTTCATCACTGATCCATCTGATTGATTTAGTGTTTAGATAATGTCAGCTTGTTAGCTAGCTAACCATAGCATCTGGTCAGCTAACATCACTGTCTTGTTGTTAACACATCTGATTAGCACACTAGCTAACGTAGCTAGTAGCAGCTAGCGTTAGCGTGTTCACATTAACATCAGTGTGTTTGCCGGCTAGTTAGCTAGCTAACAGTTTGTTCAGGTTAACTGAGCTGACTCTTCTCAAGCTCCAACTCTTCATGTTTTGGAGTAGAGACTAGGGCTAAAGACAAGACAGTTTACCGTGTCACAGTAACCTACATTTGGAAACAAATCCACCTTATCACACTATTCACTTTTACTGAGAACGTTACTGAATGGATCTACAGCCACACCACAACAAGCTGACTCAGCTGCTCCATCCTCCATCATGGAGACTCGTCTCTCTCTCTCTCTCTCTCTCTCTCTCCAGGTTATGGTCTCATCCTGGTCCGGCAGGTGCAGGCGAGTCATTCAGAGTCGGATGTTTGTGTCGACGGTCAGCCTCCAGCCTCTGCAGCCCGGCCGCTCTGCTCCATGACCCCCGTCCTGAACCACATCAGCACCAGGTACAGCAACAACAACAACAACAACAACAACAACACACTGCACTCTGAACAGGGAAAGGGTACAAAAACATCCTACTCATGTAGAAGTAGGCCTACTGTTACTTTGCTGACATGTTAAGCAGCAGTAAAAGTACTGGCGTAGAAATCTACTTAAGTAAAAGTAAAACGTTTCTCAATTAAAATGTCCTCAGAGTAAAAGTTCCTGAGTTCCTTTTTAGAAAAGTTCAAACTAGATTATTTTAACTGGAAACATTAGAAACGAAAAAATAAAGTGCAGAAACAAAGTAAAGTCAGATTCCTCTTCTCACTGTGAACGGATCCACAGTTTATCAGTTTACCTTGATCCAGTTTCTGTTGCTTATAGAGAAACTACAACATGTGTCCTCTGTAATGGATGGGATTTAAAATGTAATTAAGTACAATAAATAAAGATGTATATACCAGATCAAGAGTAGAATCAGGAAGGACAGGGGAAAAGAAAATTACAGAAAAACACATGGGTTCACATCTAAAAGTGGGAATATTTGTTGTGTTCTTTTATCTTTCTATTGATTCTTTTAATGCAATGCATTTTGCTTGTTCTTTTATATGAATATTATCTTTTTATCTGTCTTTTATCTGCCTTCTATTGATGTAAAGCACTTTGAGCTGCATGTTGTGTATGAAAGGTGCTTTACAAATAAAGAAACAGTCTGTACCTGGGCTCACAACCAAGGCACACGGTTACCAAGGCGACTGTCAGAGGCTGATAGATGCTGTAAAAAACACCTTTGTTGTTTTTGCGGGGGGATTTTTCTGTTAACATTTTTAGTTTTACATCCTTCGGCCCACAAGAGTAGCTGAATTTCTTCTTGTTTTGTAACACGCATTTAAAGTCACAACGAAATAAAAAACTTTTTTAGATAATTTTCTATGCCATAATATACACCCACTTACACACCTCCACCCTCAGAGACTGCCACCACAGACACAATTTATAAACACAAGGATTTAACATCTATTTATTAATATTTATAACATTCAACCTTTGTAAATTTGTAAATGTGTAAATTTAATTTAACTAGTGCCTTTTATTTGTGAGTTGTACTTGCGCAAGTCTTTCGTAACATTATGCTGCTATTACTGCTTTTACTAGTGATTTTATTTATTTGTTTTATTTTAACTACACCGAGAGAAGCCAGGCGACATTTCATTGTACCTGAGTATAATGACAATAAAGATCATTCTATTCTATTCTATTCTATTCTATTCTATTCTATTCTATTCTAATATTCTACTTTACAAAAACATTTCATATCACAATCCTGTTACTTTTACTTGGGAAACGGAAAATACCTGGAAAACTGTGTATTTTATTGGTTATTGGTAACATTTCAAACCAATAACTGATTTCCAACCAATAACTGATCTCCCATTGGTTTACACCTTTGAATGACTTCAATCAGTCAAATTACGGAACCAAGATGCTCTAAAAAATGTGACTTCAAACACATAAATATAATATAATAAATATAATAATGTCTTTTCAATGTTTTGTTGTGCTCTGTAAAGCGCTTTGTAAATTGTATTGTTGTTGTTAATGTTGCTCTGGTCCCTCTCAGATGTAACGGTCGATATGGATGTACGGTGGATATGTCAGCGTGTCACATGGCCGAACCCTGCAGCAGCAGGTGTGTCTACATGGACACCACATACAGCTGTGTTACTGGGAGTAGGTATCAGAGTGTGTGTGTGTGTGTGCGTGTGTGTGTGTGTGTGTGTGTGTGTGTGTGTGTGTGTGAAGGGAGTAATGAATATCTGTTCCTTGTTTTAGGGATCCATCGTGTTTGTCAGAAAAAGATGGCCAGACTTTTCTGTGGTAGGTGCAATTCCTTGTGTGTGTGTGTGTGTGTGTGTGTGTGTGTGTGTGTGTGTGTGTGTGTGTGTGTGTGTGTGTGTGTGCGTGTGTGTGTGTGTTTCTATGGTGTATGAACTAAGTCCCATCTACAATATGCTGTTGGATTCAGGTGTTGTTTACCCATGATGACACCTTAGTGTGTGTGTGTGTGTGTGTGTGTGTGTGTGTGTGTGTGTGTGTGTGTGTGTGTGTGTGTGTGTGTGTGCAGGGGCCCTGGTCATCAAGGTGCTGAGCGCTAACTACGGTCGGACCAGTAGCACAGTTTGTCCCTACAGCGCCCCCCGCAGGCAGCCGGCCGCCACCGGCTGCAGAAACACACACACTCTGAGGGAGATGGCCAGGAGGTACAAACACATATATATATTATAACATAAACTAAACTATCAAAACACAACACAACACAACAATAAAATAACAATATAACATAATATGACATAATGTAACATTATAACGTAATGTATTGTAAGGTCACGTAATGTAACGCAATATAATATAATACAATATGTAAACCACTGAGAAAAGCAAGTTTCATCACAGTTTAGTTTAGTTTAATTTAAATTAGTTGGTTTTAGTGTAGTTTAGTTTAGTTAAGCTTAGTGTAGCTTGGTTTAGTCTAATCATATATACTCAGTTGCATAAAGCTAGTTTAAGACTAGTCTAAGCCTTAGACTGGTCTTACATTCTCAGGTTGGACTCGGCTAATTAAGACTGTCTGTTACTTAAATATTATGACTGACTTATTCTGAGGTAGGAAAGTTAGCCACCTTCCCCATGGCTGATCTTGAGTTAAGAATTTTGTTGCTATGGCAACAAGTCGGCCTAACTGTCAGAGCAGGAAGTTTAAATACTGAAACTATTTCATAAAGGATGGCAAATCTTTGGTTTTTGGAAAGAACCTAAAGAAGAGAGAGTCTTTAGAGACAGAAACAACACATTAGAGATCTACAACAATCAAGAAGTAGTAGGAACAGGTAAATATAATGTAAGTGTTTATAGCAAGTTTGACTTAAGGTCATATTTAAGACTAAGACTAGCTCTGTCTTTATGCAACTGGCCCCTGGTCTGGTTTAAGTTAGTTTAGTTAGGTTTAAAATGGTTAAGGTTAGTTTACTTTATTCTTGTCTAGTCTAATCTAGTTTAGTTTATGTATTTGCACATCGAAAAACGCTGAAACGCAGAAAGGGGAAAATTACAGATTGTGCAGGTGAGATTAAAAAAAAAAGTCTGATAAAAACATTTCACCTCACCAGGAAGAAATAAAATATAAAATGAACAGCAGAACTTGATTAAATTATGGTCTCTCTCTCTCTCTCTCTCTCTCTCTCTCTCTCCCTCTCTCTCTCTCTCTTTAGATGTGATGGGAAACGTAAATGTTCGGTCAGAGTCTCCAACCACGTCTTCTCTAATCCCTGTCCTGGTACTTACAAATACCTGGAGTACTCTTACACCTGCGTACATGCTGGTAAGTGTGTGTGTGTGTGTGTGTGTGTGTGTGTGCGCATGTGTGTGTGTGTGCTCCAATCATAACAACAGCCACTTCCTCAATGATGCTATTGCTAGAAACATTAGAAAAAGTAGTCAAAGAGTCTGGTTAGGATCAGGCAAACAATCAATAACCAGTAACAGTATAATCAATAACCACACCTGATCAGTTTCACCTCAACTGAACCAGGGGATCCAGAGTAAAAGCTCACAGCAACAGAAACCTGTTACAGATCAAGTGTGAACACTAACGTGTCACTGATGTGAACATCTGATTCACTTTCAACTGGGTTCATTTCTTTCTGCAGAAAATTCAACTGACAAAAAGTGAGGAGTGACCAGAGGGACTAAAGAGACCAGAGAGACCAGAGGGACTAAAGAGACCAGAGAGACCAGAGGGACTAAAGAGACCAGAGGGACTAAAGAGACCAGAGAGACTAAAGAGACCAGAGGAACTAAAGAGACCAGAGGGACTAAAGAGACCAGAGAGACCAGAGGGACTAAAGAGACCAGAGAGACCAGAGAGACTAAAGAGACCAGAGAGACTAAAGAGACCAGAGAGACTAAAGAGACCAGAGGGACTAAAGAGAACAGAGGGACTAAAGAGACCAGAGAGACTAAAGAGACCGGAGAGACCAGAGAGATTAAAGAGACCAGAGAGACTAAAGAGACCAGAGAGACTAAAGAGACCAGAGAGACTAAAGAGACCAGAGGGACTAAAGAGAACAGAGGGACTAAAGAGACCAGAGGGACTAAAGAGACCAGAGAGACCAGAGGAACTAAAGAGACCAGAGGGACTAAAGAGACCAGAGAGACCAGAGGGACTAAAGAGACCAGAGGAACTAAAGAGACCAGAGGGACTAAAGAGACCAGAGAGACTAAAGAGACCAGAGGGACTAAAGAGACCAGAGAGACTAAAGAGACCAGAGAGACTAAAGAGACCAGAGGGACTAAAGAGACCAGAGAGACTAAAGAGACCAGAGACCAGAGAGACCAAAGAGACCAGAGGGACTAAAGAGACCAGAGAGACTAAAGAGACCAGAGAGACTAAAGAGACCAGAGACCAGAGAGACTAAAGAGACCAGAGAGACTAAAGAGACCAGAGGGACTAAAGAGAACAGAGGGACTAAAGAGACCAGAGAGACTAAAGAGACCGGAGAGACCAGAGAGATTAAAAAGACCAAAGAGACGAAGAGACCAGAGAGACTAAAGAGACCAGAGAGACTAAAGAGACCAGAGGGACTAAAGAGACCAGAAAGACCAGAGAGACTAAAGATACTAAAGAGACCGGAGACACCAGAGAGATTAAAGAGACCAAAGAGACAGAGAGACCAGAGAGACTAAAGAGACCAGAGAGACTAAAGAGACTAAAGAGACCCAAGAGACCAGAGAGACTAAAGAGACCAGAGAGACCAGAGTGACCAAAGAGACCAGAGGGACCAAAGAGACCAAAGACACCCAAGAGACTAAAGAGACCAGAGAGACTAAAGAGACCAGAGAGACTAAAGAGACCACAGAGAGTAAAGAGTCCAAAGAGACTAGAGAGACAGAGAGAGACCAAAGAGGCCAGAGAGAGACCAGGACTTCAACATTATGATTCTCCACCTGTGTTACTGTGTTTGTTGTATTTACTGGTGAATAAAGTAGAATAAACTCTCTTTCTGTCTCTCATTCTATCTATTAGTCCGCAAAAAATGTACATTATTCATTAAGATTTACTGTATATAAGAAGCACAGGTCCTGCACAGACCCACAGCACCTGTTCAGTTCTGTGCACTGAAGCACTGCGACGCGGTTCGACCACCTAGTTCTATAACATTTCTTAAATACCACAAGATAATAACGTTACCTACCGTTAAAGTTTGTAGTGCAGCAGAAGACGTGTTACGGTCTACGAATCCTGTTACTATCACAGGAGAGTTTGGAGCAAATTGCGTAATGTTACGTTTCAACTTGATTTTGTGCCTCAGTATGGGAAACACTGCATCTCACGGTCAGAGACGAGGGGAACTGAACTGTCGTGTCATCGGCATTACGGCGCGTTCACACGGGACGCATAACGGCCGCGGAACGGAGGCCGCTTCCTGTAGGCGTCCATGTTAATGGGTCAGGTCGTTCACACTGGCTCGCCATCTGGAGCGCCGGTTTGGGCGTCTGGTCTATTTTCTCCGCGAGCCCCGGCGCGCATTTCACAGGAAAACACCATAGAAAAACACTATAGATGCTCATATCTCCATTATATCACCACAGAAGCACAAATATATTAAATGATCAACTTGCCAGGGTCTTCACTGTTGTTGTTGATGAATCCATCTGCACTGATGGAAGTTTTAAATGCAACACATTGTAGGATGATGATCTATCTGGTTTTGAATTATCACTTGTCTTTTGAAAATTGCGTCTGTTATTGAGTTACCACAAAAGTAAACAAAGATACATGTTTAGGTTTGTTTATTTATAGGCTACTTAATTTATTTAGGCCTATATGTCATTATTTAAAGAGATATAGAGAGAGGGAGAGAGAGAGATATCTAGGTCCCCTAGGCTTTCCTAATTATTGCCTGATCACATGTCACGACTCTTGCTGAGAAAACAAATAAACGTGACAGTTTTGATATGAGGGAGTTTGTGAAGAAAGGGAGAAATGAAGAAGATGGAAAATATAAAGTTCATCCCTGATGTGGAAAAGTCCAGTGAGCTGTCAGCAGTGTTTCTACAAGGACAGCAGTGAACAGATGAAGCTTCGGTGGCTGTTGGAACACAATGTCAGCAGCTACAGCCTGTTTCCACGGGGTTTCCTCCTCCTGTAGAGCAGGAGAGCTGCTGGCCGGAGCCGAGAAATGCACTTCCTGTGTGAACGACCCGACTGAGGACCCAGGTCTGCAGAGCATCACTGGATGTGTGTTATGTTTGCAGTAATGCCTAATGTCAGAGTTTGAACCATTGATGCAAACTGAACTGATGTAAGGGAAAGACATGGCAAGGCGTTTTGATATATCATCTCATCCCTAATGTAAACGCACTAATTGTAGGTTTATCTGAATAAGAACTTCATCTAAATGCATGAAATCTAATATGCAAATGTCTTGTAGAGCTGCTGATCGAGGAGCTGAAGCTCATTCTGCTGTTAAACTCAGCTGGATGGCTCTAATGTAAATCTACTAGAACTTGGATGTGTTTCTTTTCCTCCACAGTAGAGTTTAGTTTAGTTTAGTTTATTGAGTTTATTTATATCAGGGACCATGTACAAAACACATTAATCTCAGACAAAGAGAGAAGATGCTTTGTACCAGATTTAGCTGCTATCTAATTTCCATCTCCCTGGGCAGGTGAACAGAAACAATAAAACACAGAGCAAAACCTATCATATATGCGCGCGCACACACACACACACACACACACACACACATAGAGGAGTTATACCTGAGAGAATCGCCCTCATCCTGACTGGCTCCATAGCCAGCTGATCAATAAATCAGAAGCTGTGGGAGCGAAGCCCCTACACAGCCCATCCATTATGAATTATCGCTTGTAAAAACATCCACGCAGCGCTCAAATCATTTGTAGCTACATAATGTATTGATTAGCCAGCTCATCAATAAGTCAGAGGGCTTTGGGGCCTTTGATGCTGTGAATGATGTAATCTTTTTATTAAAGGGGAAAAACCACACTGGAGTTATTTAGTGATGAAGTGTTTTGCTCACTCCACTTTCCCTCAGTCTGCCTCGCCTGCTTCTACTGCAGTTAGTGATTTCCTATATTTCCCAGAATGCCTTTTACCCCAAGAGAAGGGGGTGGGATCTTGTTGCTTTCAGGTGTGGGTTGTACTGAACCAGGGTGAAGTTAGCTTGATATTGGGTATTCAGTTGAAGTTTGTTTTTCTGCAAAGCAAGCAATTAACAGCACATTGATGAAAATAGTTGTGTTTTTACTATGTGGGTATACAGCATATACTTATGTTGCTAGCAGTTACACTATATGTTCACATGTCTTTTTCCCATACCGGGAATCGAACCCGGGTCGCCTGGGTGAAAACCAGGAATCCTGACCACTGGACCATATGGGACTACAGAGAGCACCCACTTTGAGACAAACTACAAAACGACAAAATACATTTTATTGATGTTGATTATGAAGAATGAATGAGCCAGTCATCATCGATATCCATCCTGCCTTACCAAGACAAAACACAGCAATGACCTGAGCAGTGAAGCAGAAAAATCACAAATATCAGCAACAATATATTCAAGTTATTGAAGGTGGGAAAATGAATATCCAACCAATATTCAATACTTTAAATAACTTTACTACTTACAACTTTTATGTCTAGGTGGAGATTGCGCTACCTGTTGTTGCAAGTCGATAAAATGTGAGTCTCCCTCCTTACTGAAACCCCAACCTGTCTCTCTGCTGCAGTGCATGCTGGTCTCTCTCCTGCTCCTGTGGGTGGAGAAACTGGTCTCTCTCCTCTTCTACGATGGATCTCTCCCTGTATGATTGTTGAACGTCTCTTGGTGCAAAATGGCGGCTCTAGAAAGAAGCCCTCGCTCTTTGATCCTGAGGGACTGACACCAAAACCTGACGTTTACCGCTGAGGTTTTACATCCTGAAACATTTTCTCATATCAAACTCCACTGGAGCTGCTGGAAACATCTGGAGGTGACGTCACCTCGTCTGTGATTGGCTGGTTATCCACCAAGAAGAAAAACACAATAAACTACTGGATGGAACCAGGAATAAAAAGTACATCACCAACAGCTGTCTTAAGTTACAGTGTTGTAGGGGGTTTGTCCTTTACAGTGCTGCATGCTGTATGTTTTCCACCATGTTTTGGTTTATTTAGCAGCAGTTTGACCTCTTCAGTCTGAAGAAACCAGCTGCAGGTGAAACGCTGAATAAAACATCGGAGCATCGGTCCAGAGTTCGGATCATTACAGCGATAATCAGCTGGAGGCCAACACAGGGATCAGTGTTAATGAAGCTGCTTTGAAAGTCTAATTTTACAAGCTAACAGTTGAATTGAAACGAGGAGAAGCACAGCAAAGCTTCCATCAATACAAATCTACTTTTACTAACTAAAGAAAAAACAGCTCAACCTACTTTGTAAAAATGATTATATTTTCATCTGCAATGTCCACTGCAAAAATACCACTGATCAGGACAATAACAAAAATTGTGTTCTTTGAAATGACATGCAAGGAATTAACTTTCTTTTGTATGTAATGTTCATTATTCCTGAAACCCTAACCAAACAACCCAATTTGTCTTCTTCACAAAAAAAAAGTTTCTGTTGTAGCTAAACTTATAATAAACTAGAAGGGCACTCGGAGAGCGCAGACCTCCGCCAATGTTCGTGCTATTATTGCTTGTCCGGATCCGTAATGTAATGGGTTCTTCCTTGGCCCATGCTACACCCTTCCACTAAGTTTCATGAAAATCAGGCCAGTAGTTTTTCCGTAATCCTGCTAACAGACAAACAAACAGACAAACAGACAAACAAACAAACAAACGGCACCGAAAACATAACCTCCTTGGCGGAGGTAATAAAGAAAATGATCTCTATAACATCTGACTGGTACAATGTTGCCAATTACAGGAGTAAACAGAAGATAATTCAAACAAAAATTAAAGGATGAAAAATCTAAAATAGTCAAAAATAGTTTGTAGTTGCCTAAAGAAAAAGGTAATAATCTACCAAAAATGCTCCAAATTAGAATTTTGCTGAACTACCACGCTACTAAAAATCTAAAGTAAAACTAATAAACTAACCTGTTGGCAGCACTGGAATCCACAAAACCATAATAAAGATGAATAAAAGATCCCAATGAAGATCATTTATGGCTATAACACACCATTACCAACACTAAAACTCTTGTACAAACACAAGAATAAAAACAAGAGAAAGCGTGAAAGATCCTCAACTCCCGCTTTGCTGAAACAAGACCTAGCCTATTAAATCCGGACTGGCAATGCATCATGGGAATAATCAGCATTGTTGAGAGCGTGTCTTCAACAGATCAGATTGACTGGATTAAAGTACTTGTTGTATAATACTCTCTCATTGTGTTTTTGTCTTTTTTTTTACCAAGTGCCGGGTCGGGAGGTTGGGGGAGCGGAGTTGATCAGGAGCCTGGTCATGTTTCCCCGCAGGTTTGATCTCCTTCATTAAAAGGCTTTTGCCCTGCGGCTCCAGCCCTTCACCTTCCGGGTGTTGGAACACTGCTGCGGTCGGCATGGAGACGCACGGCCGCTCTTTATTCAAGGTAAAGCCAAGCAAGGCATGTTTTTTTTTTTTTTAAAGAAGTGGCACTGGACCCATAGCTTTTTATAGATTTTTACATAATCTGTCCAAGTGTGAAGGCTGTCTGTATGTTTAATATCCTCCATTTGCTCTGTTTTTATTCATCTCCTGTTTTTTTCTTTGCTCTGTACTGTTGCAGCTACCCAGCTTCCCCACCGGGAGATAATTAAAGTTTCATCTAATTTGAGTCTTTTTGCTCAGTGATTCTCAACCTTTTTCATATCAAGGACCCCTAATGTAGTCTACATTAGGGCCACGGACCCCCATGTGATGAGATTTTGTCTCTTGGACCCAAATCTGAGAATATTTATATTGTCAGATTTGATTTTGTCCAGAACTCCATGACTGTCTGTATTGTAGGTAGAGAGAAAACGGAGAAACTATGATCAGAACAGTCATTCTTCTACATTCTCTAAATGTGTTAACTTCTTGTAAATGAAATAATGCTGAAGTTTAACAATTCATCAATTTGCTGGGGACCCCCTGGAACCTCCTCAAGGACCCCTGGTGGTCCTCGGACCCCACGTTGAGAACCACTGTTTTAGCTGATGCTCTTATCCAGAGAGACTCGCACTGGATCGAACTGATCAACAATCAATCACTGAACAAAATGATGTAATACAGTCTGCAGACACAGAACCTGAACGGATAGATCGGTCATTCAAATTCAAATCAACGTTCCAGGTCGGTCGGAGCGGCGGCCATCTTGCTGTGACCCGTTGGACTAGCTTCTGTATAAAGCGACTCGCAGCAAGTCACTGAGCTGAGAGGTTTTACAGCAAGAACCAAAGCAGCTTCTCTGTCTCCTCGCTGCCATGGATCGCTAACATGCTAATGCTAACATGCTAATGTTGACTAGAAGAGCTAGAGAGAGAAGTCCAGTCTGTGATAAAGCTAACGTTAGCCTCGTCGCTAACGTTAGCTTCCAGTTGAGTTTTGACAGTGTGCTAACAGACTCATCTGCTGTCACCATAGCAACCAGCACTTAAAATTCCATAATTGCCATATTATTCTGAACTAGCCAAATTACCATGACAAACAGTGGAAGGACCGTTCTGTCCATTCAGGTTCTGTGTTTGCAACAAAATAAAACATAAGGAAATAAAACAAAGCACAAGAGAAAAGAAACAGGAACGACTGAAACTACCAATTCCCTCAGTGAAGACGAGGAGAAACTCCCAAGAAAACTTTATAAGGCAAAAAAATGGAAGAGTCGTTCAACTTTTACTTTTACTTCCAGTTCAGTTCTTAGTGTATTGTTGTTTTCTCAGAGGTAGAAGGAGTGAACTGACTGTAATTTAGCATCTACAGTGAAGCATCGTGGACTGCATCACCCAGAACGTTCTTCAGTTTTCCACTCGGTTTCTCAACACCATGTCTAACACCAGTGAGCTATATATAACAAAACAGAGAGAAAGAAGAAAGAGGTGAGAAAACGAGAGCTTGCTGTCAGTAATCTAATTAATTTACAATTTAAAAAACCTGTGACTCCCTGTAGGCGATGACTCACATGAGTGTGATGAGGCTCGTTATCACATTTACCTGCTAACTGTGTGATCTGATGAACGTCATCAGGACCAAGAACAGCAGTCTATAAACTGCAGGGATCAAGTGAAAGTTTTCTCTCCTCTCTTGAGTTGAGGAACTACAGGTGAAAATGGCATTTTAGCTGGACTGGTCAATTTTGACATATTCTAATATTTTGCTTCTGTAACACTTTCAGAAAACATACAAACCAGTTATCAAAAACACATTTCCTAAAAAAGTTCCAAATCATACGCTACAGCAACTGGATTAAAGGGAACATCCATGTTCCAAAAAAACAAAGGAAATATTGGTGGATCTTAGTGAGACAATTTTCAACCTCTTCTTTTACAAAATGGTCAACACTCAGATTAGCTGGTCATGTGACCCAGCCGGCCTGTCAGTTCCTGCTCTGCAACAGAAGTCTTTGCCTCTGATCACATGTCCAACAAGTAGAGAAAGACAGAAAAGCTGTTGAAAATGGGCAGTGCTCTCCTTTAACATGAGACTGCTAGCCACTGCTAACAAGCTGCTATTAGCGTCAACTAATGTGTATGAAGCAGCTAGCAGAGAGCAGCTGAGTCAGCTTGTTGTGGTGTGGCTGTAGATCCATTCAGTAACGTTCTCAGTAAAAGTGAATAGTGTGATAAGGTGGATTTGTTTCCAAATGTAGGTTACTGTGACACAGTAAACTGTCTTGTCTTTAGCCCTAGTCTCTACTCCAAAACATGAAGAGTTGGAGCTTGAGAAGAGTCAGCTCAGTTAACCTGAACAAACTGTTAGCTAGCTAACTAGCCAGCAAACACACTGATGTTAATGTCAACATGCTAACGCTAGCTGCTACTACTAGCTACGTTAGCTAGTGTGCTAATCAGATGTGTTAACAACAAGACGGTGATGGTTAGCTGAGCAGATGCTATGGTTAGCTAGCTAACAAGCTGACATTATCTAAACACTAAATCAATCAGATGGATCAGTGATGAAATGATCAGTTCAGTCAGAAACAGACAGAAATTAACCGTCTGTTCAATTCTGTTGAGACAGAAACACAGTCAGCTGTTCACAGAGCTGAGGACCTCCAAGATGGCCGCCAGAGGGGGGTGACATCACCTGAAAACCTTATATTGGAAAACCAGTCAGTTCTTCCTCAGTTGTCTCATTATATAAAATACAGCCAGTCTGCATTCAAGATGAGACCTCGATCAAAGACTGAAGGGAACTGAGAGAGAGAGAGAGAGAGAGAGAGAGAGAGAGAGAGAGAGAGAGAGAGAGAGAGAGAGAGAGAGAGAGACTGACTTTGTATTCAAGGTAAGGCCTCTGTGTATCAAGGTCTCAAGTGAACTCAGAAGCAGAGGCTATTTTCATAAAAGAGAGACAGGAGGGATAGAAAGAGAGAAAGTAAGACACAGAGAGGAAGAGAGGGATGGAAGAAAGTGAGAGAGGAATAAAGAAGTGGAGAATCAAATAGGGTTTGATTAAAATTAAAGAGACAGAACGAGAGAGGAGGAGACTGAAGGCTTGAATAAAATGAAAATGAGAGAGAAACAAAGGAAGAAATAGAGAGAGAGAGAGAGAGAGAGAGAGAGAAGGCTTGAACAGAATGAAACAGAGCAGAAGAGAGTTTGAATAAAGTGAAAGAAGCATTATTCATCATCGTATTCCCATGATGTCACATGCACTTCCTACCAATATGGTGTTTTATCAAACACACAGCTGTCATTTGACTATAATCACCTGTTAATTTATTACAGTCACCTGTTATTTTCCAACAAAGATGTCTGTGTGCTGATGGAACAGAATACTGAGAGAGAGAGAAAAGAGAGAGAGAGGTTTAGAATAAAATGAAAAGCAGAGCTGTAACGTCTCTAAATGAATGTGGTGATGAATTATTGATGGTAAAATCATACACACAGCACCTTTAAAGGATACGGCTGGTGTTTTAAATACATTTCTTATCATCAACAAATCTATGAAAATAACATAATCAACAATGCGTTTGCTCTCCTCCCGTTACTTTCTGACTTCCCACATTTCGTTTTTAGCCGTCAGCCCGGAAGTCATTGGCTCCAACTGTAAGATAAAAACCTTTAAATTCAGCTCACAAAGACATAATTTACATTTTAAAAATCTCTAACTGTTACCATGAAACGTCAGACTGTTGTAGTTTTTACCAAATCAAATTCAAAAGGGAACAAATTCTTCATTACGCCGGGGGACTATTTTCTGTGCTACGGAACTACTTTCCTGAGATGGAAAATGTGTTTCCAGCCGGCTTATTAAGTTGTTTGAGGAAAAAGTGGTCCGGCCCGGTGCATGGTGATGATGAAATATGCTGCAGAGCAGCAGCATGGCTCTGTGACGGGTTTTTAATCGTTTTTTAATACAATGGAGTTCTATGGCTGCTGGGACATGGCTGCACTGGGACCAGGATACATGGACCAGACAAATTCATTGCTGATTTTGTTATTTTCATAGGATTTGTTGACGGTAAGAAATGCATTAAAAAACACCAGCGTTATGCTTTAAGACTGTAAATCATAAATTTGGTTTCAAACTGTCTGTTCCAAACTCCTCAATTCAGTTCAGATCCAGAGTCCAAACTAGGGCTGAACAATTAATCGAAATTTTATCGAAATCTCAATATGGCCTACTGCCATTTTCAAATCGCAGGAGGCGCAATATTTGTTAAAGGTGAAATGTGTCAAAATAGCATTTTAAATTAAATATTGTGGTGCTGCAGAGATGTCCTGGCCTACACATCATATTCTACAGACTGAAGAAAACATCTTTGTTTGGTACAGATCCCCGCAAAAATCACACCATAATCATTTTAATACTTTTTTCAATGAAAATGAGAATAATGATGTAAAAATTATCATTCCGTCTAATATCGCAAATTATATCGCAATTGCAATATCAGTCAAAATAATCGCAGTTAGATATTTTTTCCAAATCCTTCAGCCCTAGTCCAAACCCTCAGGTGAAGGTTGAAGTGGATCCTGAAGGTTCCTCTAACGTCCGCTGGAGTCTGAGTCAAACTGAACTGGATCGTAATATAAAGCTCTATAAAAAACTGTTTTGGGAATTTTCAAAGAATATTCCCTAATTTGTTCCAGATATTAATTCGTATTTTCTTCTTATTGTTAATTTAGACGACAGAATTGTGTATCACAGCAACTCGATATCATTATTTCATCACAATATGATTCTATTGAAAGAGGATACATGATGTTATTGATTTATCTTTGGTCCTGCAGTGTAAACCGGTCCTGGTTAGACCGGTTTGGTCCTGCGCTAAACTGAATAACATAAACTCCCCCATAGTTCTCTGTAGGATTAGAAAACCTGCAACTGCAACAGTATCAAGCAACACACACACACACACACACACACACACACACACACACACACACACTCTTCCTCTCTCTCTCTCTCTCTCTCTCTTTCCTCTCCTATTCAAATCTTAATTAAACCAATCCAGTGTGAAAGAGTGAAAGGTTTAAATCCTCCTGTGGGATTTTCCTCGGCTTTTAAAAGCAGCCTGGGTTCTAAAAACGCCGCAGAGGGAAAATAATAATCGTCTTCCACGTTGTCGAATGTAAACTATTTTACAGGAAAAGACGGCGGGTTGTTATTATCGCCGCGGAGAAAAGGAGAAAACATTAAGGTCTAATGAGAAAATTAGCCAAGTCTCTAATTCTGGAAAGCACTGCACGCTTTGCTGCTGAGGAATTAAATTAAATTAAATGGAGTTTAATTAAATAGAAGGAAACAGTGGTTGTTATCGCTGAGTCACACAAAATGAATTAATGTGTTGAAGGACTGTCAGGAATGTGAGTGTCACAGCTCTACAAGGTCTGAACCACATCAACATCTATCCATCTATCTATCTATCTATCTATCTATCTATCTATCTACCCATCTATCTGTCTATCTATCTATCTATCTATCTATCTATCTAGCAACTATACTGTTAAGTGTCCATCTATTCAAAAAAGCTTCAACTCTCTGTCTCTCTCTATAGTTTGCAAATTTGAGTAATAACATAAACAAACTATTGTTTCTCACTGTAACACACAAACATAAGAGACTCACTCAATACCAAAGGTGTGACCAAGTCCACTTTGCTCGAGTTCCAAGTCAGTCTCAAGCCTTGAGGCTCAAGTCTTAAGTCAAGTCTCAAGTCTAAATGTAGAACAGCAAGTCAGGTCAGAACAAATCAAGAGTCCAGTATCAATTTAATATCTTAAAGAAAACTAAATATCTAGGACTTTTCAATGCAATATGGTTTTAAAAGGATAAAAACTTGGTAAGAGCATCATGAGTTTGATTTCTAGAATCAGTTTCAACTTCAATAAATTCAATCATTCCATACAAATTCAGAAAACAGAATTTAAATTCAGTCGTCCGCTGGAACAAATCTCATCACTTTCAATCTAAGTCATTTACACAAACACAAGATCTCAAGTCAAGACTTTAGAAACCTTTTCAAGTCATCAGAGTACAAGTCAGAGTCAAGTCCCAAGTCACCAGAACCCAAGTCAAGTCCCAAGTCACCAGAACCCAAGTCAAGTCCCAAGTCACCAGAACCCAAGTCAAGTCCAGTCTCAAGTCTTCTCCTCATGCATCAAGTCAAGACTCCAGCAATTAAAATTGTGACTCGAGTCAAAGTGGATGGATGTAAAGACGAGGACCAGACCGGGCTCAGTCGTTTCTGTTTCTGTTTCTCTGCCACTCGAAGTGAAGAAGAGACACGCGGTGGGAATATGGGCTCTGATTGGTCGATTGACAGCCAATCACGCTGCTGGACAACTTTGCCTCCCAAAAAGGACGAGCTTACACCAAACCCAACACATACAAGTTTAAAACCACGGTTTCTTCTGGACTCAAACCAGCGACGTCCCGGTCACACGTCCCAGCTAGATGAGAAGAGGCTTTCCACTCATCTACAGTCTCTTGGATAAAAGCAAAAGACCCAGAAGAAGAAGAGAAACCTCCACCTACTCCTCCCCAGTGAGTGTTTTATTCAGTGAAGTCTTCTTTTCAAACTGCCACTGACAGTTTATCTGAATGAAGGAGCCGTTTGGGAGCTGTAAGCTGGTTAAGACATTCATCTTCCTCTAGCAGGAGGCTTCATTCAACACTCCTGTTAACTCTGCTTCAGTTTAATCTGTTTCATTAACTCTTCAGTCCCATATGAGATTAAAGTCTGTTTCTGCAGAGAGAGCCTCGACACGACAAACATTACTGTTGCAGACAGACAACAAAGCACAATGTACCTTAAAGAAAAATACAATTAAAATCACATAAAAGGCAAGTGCAAAGTCATAATTCAACATGAGCTTTAAAAAGGCAGTAGTGCACTAGCATAATAATAATGATAATAATAATAATAACTTTATTTGTATAGCACAATGTTTACAAAGTGCTTTACATACAATAAAACCCAAAAGCACAGTGATGTAAAACTACCACAATAAATGATAAAGCTGAAAAAAAAAATCAATAAAAAATACTAAAAATAGGGATAAAAGGTAATACAAGAGATAAACAACTAGAAACAAACAAACAAACAAACAAACAAACAGAGATACAATTAAAAACAGATGGAACTTTACATAAAAGTGTGTGCCGAACCACAAGAGAGCAATAAAATGGAGATCAGGTGAGTAGACTCCGGCATCAGGATCAGGGTCCGGACCTGAAAAGATCCTCTCTGCTGAGTCTCTGCACGGATGTTTCTTACAGACCAAAATGGGTTTTGCTGAGTTTGTCCCATTAGTCTCCTCACCTAATATCTGACGAGAGGATTGACACCAAAATCATCTCTGTGTCTCTGGGAGTTAGCTCTGTCATGCTAACACTTTAGCATACTGTATGTTCAGTAGTCGTAGACGATTAGCATTATCCAAATTATGAAGATAAACCTTTCAGTAATCCAAAATTGGTATTCAGATTCAGATTCAGTCAATTTTACAACAACTATTTTCTGGCCTGTATACCAGGGCTATTCAACTATATTGTTCAGGGGGCCACATTGTCAGAAAGCTAAGGGCCTGGGGGCCGGACATTTCATTTCATTATGTATGTACACTTGACACAACGCGCCACCACATTTTCAAAACTTTTATTTCGCTACATTGCAAAAGTAGCCTAATCATAAATTAAAAAAGAAAATAAATAGGCATTCTTTAAGTAATTAGGCCAAGTGCTTAATTTTCATTTATTTATTTTTTTCTTTTTCTTTATTTACACATATTTCTCCGTCCAGTCGCTGTTGAATTGACGATTTTCAACTTTCAACATCAACTTTTCTTTTCTTCAGCGTTGATAGTGACACTGATGATGTCATACGATAATTTGCATATCAATATATAATGCTGCACTTGTTATGCATGCCGCTGACTCCGCCCACCCGGGCCAGTTTCGGCGTACGCCGGTAGCAATTACAAGTGAGGAGAAGAGAGGGAGGGAGCTACGCTGTGATCATCAGTCTCTCTGGATTAGACAGGCAAGTAGAGCAAACTGGCATCAGCCAAATCAATTTATTGCCAAATGCTTTGGGATTCAACACATTAACTTTGCTTCCCATGATCAGGAAAAGTCGCCAGATTTGTCGCTGATCGCTTTTGAGAAACAAAGTTGCCAGGGGGTCTGAAAAGTCACTGAGTCTAGTGACAAAGTTGCCAAGTTGCACCTACCGGAGTATGTAGAACAGGATCTAGTTTGCATTACACAGGAGCGTTCTGCTGGTTTGAAGGATTCATTGTGGCAAAAATATCCGTTATTTGCGTGATTTTTTTTTCTTCAGGTTTCAAATTTTATTTATTTGTAAACAGAACTGATCGGCGGGCCGGTGTGACTTGATTGGCGGGCCGGAGTTGGCGCGCGGGCCACCAGTTGAATAGGCCTGCTGTAGATTCAAAACTTCTGAAAACAAAATCTCAATCTACATCATTAGTAAAGTCTGAAAAACTTTAGCTGTCCAGCTAACTTCGATCATTTCCCATGTAAACAGAACAAGAGTCTGGCTGCAAACCTCCACTGTCAGGCCCGCTCCACGCTCAGGTCTCTTCTTCTTCGTCAGTTATTTTGAACTCCCAGTTCCCTCTCAAGCTGAAGTTCAGTGAAACTCGCCACATGTCCAGTCTTGTCGCCGAAGCGCATTTTCTTTTCAAAATAAAAGCCCTGCGAGGCTGCCAAAAAAACACGGTTGTGAGTGGTGAAATCTCCCTAATTAATGATTTGGCAAAATGTTTAAGGAGACGACGTAGGCTGTTTCATGACTGTCTTATGATTTGGGGATAGCGCTAACCAGGAGAGATGAAATATCAGAACAATAGAAGATATCTCATCCTTCCCCTCCGTTTCTAGCTGATGTTTTCATTAATTTTGTTTACTGCTTGTTTTCATTCATTCATGCATACGCTTAATTATTCACACATACAAAAAAAAATGCAAAAACAGCCCATTAGACACATAATTTCAAACAAAAACATTGATTAACCGACCTACAAAAACGTTGGATTGCTGCAGAGCAGCAGTTTGTCTCAAAGCTTCAGACAGGCAATCTCTGAACCCATCGTCTATCGGTCTGACGACGATCAGACTCTGGGGGTGACGGCCAATATTTGGGGGTTTCCGGTGTAGCCAGCGGACATCCGGGCCAAGACTTCCTCTTCCATGTGCCGGTCATTGTGTTTACAGTCCGATTAGCAACTTGAGACGCGAGAATGGAGTCGGAGTTGAGAGACGACGTCTACGACCGGATTGTTTCACACGTTTTTTAGGTCCAGACGACATTTCGGCTAATCTCTATAAACGTCGTCTCTCAACTCCGACTCCATTCTGAAAACTTCATGATCTCCGTTTCCCTCCAAATCCTGAGCATGCTCAGTTTCAGCCTCTCCTCCTGTTTCCTGCTGTCAGTCTCTTCCTCCTCTGAAACCAGTTCAGCCTCTGGAAGGCAGAGGAGCGTCAGGCGGTGGATAGAGAGTCCTGGTTCAGGACCGATTCAGGTGTTTACAGTCTGAACCACTTCACTGAGACTGAAACCAGAATACTGCACATGTCTTAATGAGATTCTGCTTACTCCACTGTGACCTTATTCAGGTGAAGAGAATCAGAAAATGCTGTTGACTTGGCAGTTTCTTATTCAGATTGTTTTCTTAATCGGGTTAATATTGGGTTATTGCTGTCCATGTAAACATACTCACTGAGAGTAACAGCAGAACAAGTTAATGCTGTGAAACTTGCAGTCCTGAGTTCGTCAATGGGTGGAGCAAGGCACTAACAACGCCAGGGTTGAGGGTTCAATTCCCTTGAGATGGACTGCAGAAGCATCATTTATGTTGCCGTGTAGCAGTATCTGCTTTTTGCATGCTTCAAAGGTCAAATGTTCAGATTTAATATCAGTTAAAATTCTCTCTGAATGAGACTCTGTCCGCCTCTGTCAGTACAGGAGAGAAACCCACAGTATTTTCTGTGTCTGCTGTGTTTTGTCTTGGTGATCATCTTTGAATTCATCAAATCACAATTTATCACTCAATTTTTCAGTTCACAAGCATTCTAATATGCCATGTAAAGCCCTTTAAGACATGCTTGCGATAAAGACTATATGAATGAACCTGACATTTTCATCAGATCTATTTTTGATAGATCAGATCTATTTTTTCACATGATGAAAGCCTCAGCTGAAGAACTGGTTTGAAACCTGTCCCGTCTGTGGCTGAACTGGATCCCGGTGTAATGAGGTCTGGAGGCCCGGAGGATCCTTCACAGCAAGCCTGGTTCTCTGATCAGTGGCTCCCTCTGCTGGAGGATCAGGATCACTGCAGGAACAGAGCGAGGCCGGGGATCCAAAACCCTCTCAGACCGCCGGGAGCTGGGCTTTAACTCTTTCAGGACCGGTCTGATGGTTTCATGGCTTTCCAGGCAAAGAGAAAACATATTAGGTGTCTGTCTATTCTGCCATGAAAATGTCACATCTGTCTTTAATGTTTTCTGTTCTGTGGAAATGAAGTCTGAGATCATGTCTTGTTTATTTACATCTACAGAGATAGAAATACTTCTTCTAAGTACAATACACAAAAAGACAAATTCAAATGATGTTGAGAAACGGCCGATTCATTTTTCTTCATCACTGGGTTTGGAGGTCGACTGAAGCAATGAACTGAACTTTAATCAAACATTTTGTGTGTCACTAATATATTTTGATCTGCTGTTGACTCTCAGCAGAGTATCAGTCAATATTGAACTGTTTCAACAGACTGCCAGCTGATATTTTCAGTTGACTATCAACAAATGTTTAACAAACTGTCCATGTCTGATGTCTACTACCTGCAAGATGATTGTCAAGTTCACCTGCTGAAATTACTATCAGTAGACTGTAGATAGACAACTTAAGGTTAAGGCTGAGATTAGGGTTAAGGGTTAGGGTTAAGTTTAGTCACATTAACACTGTAAGGCTGGGGGTGCCGGGTAGGTTAGGCTGTAGAATAGGTAGATTGTTTTGCTAAAATCTGCTCTTGCCTACCTTGTGTTTTTCACTATGCTTGTCCTATATAATTTTGTTCACCATTGATTGTGTTTAGTTAGATCTAGCTAGACACATTCTCTGTAAAGTCCTCTGAGACATGCTTGTGATAAAGGGCGATATAAATAAACTTGACTTGACTTGACTTAGTTCAGGCTACAGGACAGAAAGACTCATGTTGACTCATAAAACAGTTCCACATGTAGGAAAGTTTCCACTCAGCTGGAGTCTGTTGAAATAAAGTTATTATTAAAGTTATTATGAGACATTAGTGTTTGGTTGAAGACATGCTGCTGTCTGTGGAGCCTGATCTGACTGACAGTCAGCTGACAGGCTGCAGAGGCAGCAGTGGACCATCACAACAAAGTGAATGAAAGTTTATGTAACATTTTTGCCATGAAAAGTTCCTCTCATCCAATCAGAAATAACTGGGAAGCTCTTTTATAAGTTAATGAATCAGCAGTTTGGTTTGAAGCAGTTCAGCAGCAGGGGGATGAACTCGTGCCTCGATGTTTTTAATTCAATGACTGGAGATTTTTCTGTTCGCTCAAACCTGTAACACTGAAGAACAGACTGATCACAACATGAACAGATACATGTGGACGAGGAGTTTTCTGTTTAAAGCCTCTTTCAGCACCTTGAAGAAAAAGGTTTGTGTGGATATTCAGTCAGCTGACAGACCATCAGAACAAAGTGTTACCAGATTTTTGCCATGAAAAGTTAATGAATCACCAGTTTGGTTTGAACCAGTTCAGCTGAAGGGGAACGAACCTGAAGCAGTGGGTTCATCATGTGATTATTACTTATTATATATATTTGTGGACAAGGATTTTGTTATGCTTAATATTTACACAATTTGAATAAATTGGAAGATTTTCTTATTGAATCTGATTTGTAGATCAGGGAATGTCCTGGACTTTTCTTTCTTTTTGTTAATTTGATTCTTCTTGTGGATTCACATAAAAGGTCTTTTACAAACCGCCCTGAAGGAAAAATGTTTTATATAATCTTGACTTGAGATGGACTGCGTTACGGATATCGATGGTATGGCCTGTATGCTTCTCTTCCCTTATACTTTTTCCCCTTGTGTAGCTTTTATGTATTATGTGTGTTCTACCATGTGAGTGTCTTTTTTTTTTTATGTCAAACTGTTTAAGCTGCCATCTTGACCAGGACTCCCTGGGAGAAGAGATCCTGTATCTCAGTGGGACCTTCCTGGCTAAATAAAGGATAAACAAAATAAATTAAAAAAAACATAACACCATCAAACTCTGCGGCCAATCAGCAGACAGAAGAAGAGGCAAACCCTCCATTATTGGACCAGTCAAACAACATGGAGGCACTGGAGAGCTCATCTCCTGTTAGAAGAGCAGCTCTAATGGAAACTGAGCAGACAGAGAGCTGACTGGTCATGTGGTGTGGAGATAACTGAGTGATGGATGAATGTGAACAGGCTGATCTCATGTCCCAGTCATCTCCGGTCAGGAAAATGTGAAACAAGTTGGTAATTCGGCATGGAAGGAATTATTTGGTGAAATCCGACGTTGTGGAGCTGGAATATCTTGACAGCTGAAGTGATGGACAGGTGAACTCGACCGGGTCCGTGCTGTTTGTAGGTTGAGATGTTGAGCAGTTAAAGGAATAGTTCACCCATTCATCATCTCCTCCCCCTCATGCCAGGTGAAACACAGGTGAAGTTTGTCCATATAACACACAGGGAGGCTGCAGCACAACTCCATAGCAGCCTTCTCCAAAACAACTGAAGTCAGTGGGGACCAGTTCTTCAGAGTTCCACAAAGACCTACAGTATATTTACACCATCATTTAGTGCAAATCTGAACTACAGCTGATTGATCTGCAACAAATAATGGTGTATAGGTCTTTCTATTCACAGTGTGACTGTTTGTCTGTTTTTGTTTTGGAGCTCTAAAGAACAGGTCCCCATTGACTTCAGTTGTTTTGGAGAAGGCTGCTACCAAGTTGTGCTGCAGCCTCCCTGTGTGTTATATGGACTAACACATTTCACCTGAGTTTCATTTGGCATGAGGGAGAGGAGATGATGACAGGATTTACATTTTTGGGTGAACTATTCCTTTAAAGCCAGATGAGGAAAAGCCCCTTGAGTGTTTTGGGACTCATCTGAAGAGGAAATTAAAACATGGAGGAATAAATACTGTAGGTCAGTGGTTCTCAACGTGGGGTCTGGGGACCACCAGGGGTCCTTAAGGGGGTTCCAGGGGGTCCCCAGCAAATTGATGAATTGTTAAACTTCACCATTATTTCATTTACAAGAAGTTAACACAGTTAGAGAATGTAGAAGAATGACTGTTCTGATCATAGTTTCTCTGTTATCTCTCTACCTGCAATACAGACAGTCATGGAGTTCTGGACAAAATGGTATCTGACAATAAAAATATTCTCAGATTTGGGTCCAAGAGACAAAATCTCATCAAATGGGGGTCCGTGGCTTTAATGTGGACTAAATTAGGGGTCCTTGATATGAAAAAGGGAGGAGGAGACGGTCAGCCTCCTGTGTGATCCGGTGTGTTTCTGACCAAGCAGATAAACAAATCCAAAAACAAACAGCGGTGAAGCTGTGGGTCAGATAAAACCTGAAGGTCTGATTGGACGGCAGGGCGCTGCCTCTACAGGACCGGACCCTTTAACACTGTCCCACCGCAGCAGGAGACCCAGATCTGGACCCGATTCACCTGCTGGACCGAAGAGAAGAAACTCTGAACCTTCTGACAACAATGAGGCTCCAAACCGCCGTCCTGCTCTGCATGGCTCTGCTGCTCAGTGCATGTGAGTCATCAGTCCACAAGATGTTTATGCTGACACTGTCTGAATTAATTTAACTACAGAGGTGGGAAGTAACTAAGTACATTTACTCGAATACTGAGTACAATTTTGAGGTACTTTTCTTTGAGTATTACCATTTTATGCCACTTTATACTTCTACTCCACTACATTTCAGAGGGAAACATTGTACTTTTTACTCCACTACCTTTATTCGATAACTTAAGTTACTAGTTACTTTGCAGATTCAGATTATTAATACAAAATATAATCAACTAATAAATTGTGATGCATTATTATAGATTACTGTAAGCTACCCAGCAGTATATAAAGTAGTGGAAATCAGCCCCACCTTTTCCAGCTGCAACATTAAAGTGATGCTCAGTCAGACTTTGTTGTCACTGAACTTTTATTGATCACATCGTATCCTGGCTGTATTGATCCTGAAGCTCAGATCATGTATTGAATTGTATTGTGAGATAAACAGACCGTCCATCACTACTAGTAACTAACAACATCCAGTAACTCTGCTGCATCCGTTTTCTTTTCTTTTCCTCCTCGACCTACAGGTGAAGCAGAAGGAGAGAAGACGTTCTGTGAAGGATTTGGGGGAACATGTTCCAGTCCTGCAATGTGCAGGTACTGCTGCTGTCATGTGGTTGTATGAAGGTCATGTCCACATAATAAATTAACTTGTACTGATGAGCAAATATTTCCTCACAGTGGAACTCTCCAGCTTGGATGTCCCAGCGGATCAGTGTGAGTGAAATGAACAACCAAGACTCAATGATTTCATCTATTTTTATCAATAATATGAATTAGCTTGTTTTCTATTCATGGCTCCCCAGCTGTAATTGAATTATGATCCAGTTCTTTGTCTTTCAGATGCTGTGATCATATCCTTCACTTTAGAAAATAATGACTTGAAAAAAGAACTGGAGCCTGCCAAAGATTATCCTCATACTCTCATGAATTCATTTTCTTAATTATCTTTTACTGAATGTGACACCTGAGTGTATCCATCTAATAATAAGGTGATAATTACAAATCTGCCTTCGACTGCATACTCCTCCAAAAAGAAAATTAAAGACACTGAAATACAAGATAAAAGAAGATTTGTGTGTTGGACTATTACTTTCTAAACTGCAGACTCAAATGTGGAAGAGAAAATGTGAAAAGTCCCATAATTAGATATTAAGTATTAAGACTAATCGGAGTAGTACATTTAGTACTGTACTTAAGTACAATTTTGAGGTACTTGTACTTTACTTGAGTAGTTCCATTTGATGCTACTTTGTACTTATACTCCACCACATTTTAGAGGGAAATATTGTACTTTTTACTCCATTACATTTATTTCACAGCTATAGTTACTAGTTACTTTTCAGATCAATATTTTATATTTAAAACATTTGTTCATCTTTATAAAATAACTATAAAATAGCGTTGTTATAGATTAGACTACCCAAAAGTAAAGCTAAATTGTTAAGATTAGCTTCACGTTGACAACTTTAAAATGCTGCTTCCATGTACATGTATGTCAATAAATCAGTATTAATATTCCAATAATTTATGAAAAATATAACTCTCTAAATGGGGACAGTTTGCATAATGAGTACGTTTACTTTGATACTCTAAGTACATTTTGCTGCCAATACTTATGGACTTTTACTTAAGTAAGATTTTGAATGCAGGACTTTTACTTGTAATGGAGTATCTTTACATTGTTGTATTGATACTTTTACTGCAGTAAAACATCTCAGTTCTTCTTCCATCACTGCCAAAACCTCGGTGTCGTCCCGTCAGAGACTCCGGTGCAGAGACTCGGTGAAGAAGCTCTGCTGCCGGTTCAGGTCTGGAGGCCCGGAGGATCCTTCACAGCAGCCTGGTCCTCTGATCAGTGGCTCCCTCTGCTGGAGGATCAGGATCACTGCAGGAACAGAGCGAGGCCGGGGATCCAAAACCCTCTCAGACCGCAGGGAGCTGGGCTTTAACTCTATCAGGACCGATCTGATGGTTTTCAGATGGTTTTCCAGGCAAAGAGAAAACACATGACTCTGCGAACCAGTAATCCCTAAAAATAACCTCACATTTACATTAATTCACCCTGTAATTCATGCAAAATCTCCTTAAAATGAGTTAAGGGAGTTATTAATGGAGGAGATCCCATAAAAACCTCCTTAAACTCCCCTTAATGTTTGACTCCTTACTTTCTAATTTAATGTAAAATTCAGGGAGACAGGAACTTTCCATTAATAACTCATTAATAACCTGTAAACCTGCTCAAAAGACATGAAAAATCCCTTAATTTCTAGAGTCTCTGTGAACCAACCCATGAATAAATCCCTTATAAAGCCATGATACTAACCTTACTTTATTTAAGGTGTTATTTTTAATGGAATAATGTTTATGTGATGAGAAATTAAGGACAATTCAGGGCCAAAATTAGATTTCACAGTGATTAGGTGTCTGATTCTTCTTTATTCTGCCATGAAAATGTCACATCTGTGCCTTTATGGTTTATTAAGTTTTCTGTTCTGTGGAAATGAAGTCTGAGATCTAGTAGAAATACTTCTACAGAGACAGAAATACTGCTTTATGTGAGTAGATCTAAGTACAATACGCAAAAAGACAAATTCAAATGATGTTGATTCATTCTTCTTCTTCGTCACTGGGGTCGGGCGGCGACTGAATTTCATTTCACTCAGGAATTGAAATTCAAACGCTGACAATTTTTTGTATATCGCTTTATTTCAATAGTCTGCTGTTGAGTCTCAGATCATCAGTAGATACTGAGCAGAGTATCAGCTGACTGTCAACAACAGCTTCAACAGACTATCAGCTCAGTATCTTATTATCCTATTTTATCTTATTTTCAGATGTCAACAACTTAAGGTTAAGGCTGAGATTAGGGTTAAGGTTAGTCACATTAACACTTGGTTAGTTCAGGCTACAGGACAGAAAGACTCATGTTGACTCATAAAACAGTTCCACATGTAGGAAAGTTTCCACTCAGCTGAAGTCTGTTGAAATAAAGTTATTATTAAAGTTATTATGAGACATTAGTGTTTGGTTGAAGACATGCTGCTGTCTGTGGAGCCTGATCTGACTGACAGTCAGCTGACAGGCTGCAGAGGCAGCAGTGGACCGTCACAACAAAGTGAATGAAAGTTTATGTAACATTTTTGCCATGAAAAGTTCCTCTCATCCAATCAGAAATAACTGGGAAGCTCTTTTATAAGTTAATGAATCAGCAGTTTGGTTTGAAGCAGTTCAGCAGCAGGGGGATGAACTCGTGCCTCGATGTTTTTAATTCAATGACTGGAGATTTTTCTGTTCGCTCAAACCTGTAACACTGAAGAACAGAGTGATCACAACATGAACAGATACATGTGGACGAGGAGTTTTCTGTTTAAAGGATAAGGCCGGTGTTTTAAATACATTTCTTATCATCAACAAATCCTATGAAAATAACAGAATCAACAATGCGTTTGCTCTCCTCTCGTTACTTTCTGACTTCCCACGTTCCGTTTTTAGCCGTCAGCCTGGAAGTCATTGGCTCCAACTGTAAGATAAAAACCTTTAAATTCAGCTCACAAAGACATAGTTTACATTTTAAAAATCGTTAACTGTTACCATGAAAAGTCAGACTGTTGTAGTTTTTACCAAATCAAATTCAAATGGGAAGAAATTCTTCATTACACCGGGGGACTATTTTCTGTGCTCTGGAACTACTTTCCTGAGATGGAAAGCGTGTTTACAGCCGGCTTATTAAGACGTTTGAGGAAAAAGTGGTCCGGCCCGGTGCATGGTGATGATGAAATATGCTGCAGAGCAGCAGCATGGCTCTGTGACGGGTTTTTAATCGTTTTTTAATACAATGGAGTTCTATGGCTGCTGGGACATGGCTGCACTGGGACCAGGATACATGGACCAGACAAAATCATTGCTGATTTTGTTATTTTCATAGGATTTGTTGACGGTAAGAAATGCATTAAAAAACACCAGCCTTATCCTTTAAAGCAGTGGTTCTCAACATGGGGTCCGGGGACCACCAGGGGGCCTTGAGGGGGTTCCAGGAGGGTTCCATGGATTGAATTGTCCACAACAGAATATCTTGGTGCGTTTTCCCTTGGAGAAAAGAGCAGCCGGTTGTGATTAGATATAAATTGCAGGAGTCAATACTGTGATTATCTTTCTGTCCAAAACACGACAGAGACGTTCTTATCCCAAAAAACAAGTGTTTATATTTCAGATTACCAATACAGGCAGCCATCATCATCATCATCATCATCATCATCATCCCATGAAGCATTCAGATACAATTAAAAAAATACAACTTTATATGTACATAGAAAAAGGTTGGCTTCGCTGAGCTTATAAAAATAACTATCATACTCAACTCAAATGACGCATATCACTGATTCAAGGAAGGAAGAAGGAAGCAAGGAAGGAAGGAAGGAAGGAAGGAAGCAAGGAAGGAAGAGAGGGCTCCAGGCGGACACGGTGCGAGGCTCTGGGTGGATCTGAAAGGCCGACAAGTCGATTCGGAGAAAATATCAGCTGACGACGAAGCGGGGCGGTGTCGTTTTCTGAAAGCAAAATCCAGCCGACTCATCATCTCTGCAACGAACCACTTTGTTTTATCACTGAACATGAATCATAAGCTGTAGCTCTGCAGCAGATCACACACCGATCATCTGCAGAGAAAAGAACTGAGAAGTAAATGACGTGAACTCAGTGAGCGGCGGTTAGCGGTCTGCCGGTCTGATGCGTTCAGGGAGTCGCCTCACGGTGGGAAAGGACAACGTCATGAAATACAAAAAGTCAAATACATTTTCAGAGCAGAAGAACAGGCAACGTGTTGAGTCCCACTGCCGGCTGTTTTCCACTGATCACATCCTTAAATCTCTGTGTAGCTCTGGTAGAGTCTTGGGTCGTGTCTCTTCCTCCATGATAAAACCCCAAAAATCAGTGATTCTGTGATCTGTTGCTCCGGTAGAGGAGACTGGAGAATTGTGGGGGTTTTTTTCCTCTCCGTTCTAGGGCTGAACGATTTTGAAAAAATATCTAATTGCGATTATTTTCATTGATAATGCAATTCCGATATGATTCGCGATATTAGAGGGAATGATCATTTTTACATCATTATTCTCATTTTCATTGAAAAACGTATTAAAATGATTATGGTGTGATTTTTGCGGGGATCTGTACCAAACAAAGATGTTTTCTTCAGTCTGTAGAATATGATGTGTAGGCCAGGACATCTCTGCAGCACCACAATATTTACTTTAAAATGCTATTTTGACACATTTCACCTTTAACAAATATTGCGCCTCCTGCGATTTGAAAATTGCAGTAGGCCATATTGCGATTTCAATAAAATTTAAATTAATTGTTCAGCCCTACTGCATTCACTGCCATTGTCTGGAAGAACAGTCTGAAAATCATTTCTAGCACATAAACAAACAAAGCAGATTCTGACAATATATAGAAAAACTAGTCATGCTGCAGTTTGACACCGAAATTCGGTCAGAAGAATTCTGGTGTTCCACTTGTTCAAACTGTAAAGCGATTCACTTAAAACAAACTGTCAGAATCTGCTTTGTCGGCGTTCCTTTATGTGCTAGAAGTGATTTTCAGACTGTTCCTCCAGACAATGGCAGTGAATGGAGAGAGAAAAACCCCCCACAACTCTCCAGTCTCCTCTACCGGAGCAACAGATCACAGAAACACTGATTTTGGGGTTTTATCATAGAGGAAGAGACACGACCCAAGACTCTACCAGAGCTACACAGAGATTTAAAGGGAAGGATTATATACTTTCAGTGAACCTTCCCTGTTAATCACTAATCAAACCGTTTTAGAATGACCCAAAACCTTTTACATTACAGTTTGCGTTTCTGTGAAATCGGCAGCTACCTCCTATTATCATTTGTTAGCAATGCTAGCACAAGTCAATGGGATATGAAACCAGAACTCCTAAAATCTCTTGCGGGCCTTTCCATACACTTCAGCAGCTGCAGTAATAGTAAGAATCTTGTTTAAAGCACTTGAATGGGATTTTGAAAGCAATGGTTTCATATCCCATTGACTTGCACTAGCATTGCTAACGAATGCTAACAGGAGGCTGGTGCTGATTTCTCAGAGACAAAAACTCTGATGTCAAAATGTTATAAGATAATAGTGGACATGGTTAGTAACAAATAGGACAGGCATCTAAAATCACTGAACCTTCCCTTTAATATCTCAATTTAAAAGTTTCCATGGTTGTGTATGGGTTAGATTCATGACCCTGGGGTCGATGAAGCCTGTTCTCAACCCATGAGAACATTTCAAAACCCCCAACGCCGTCAGTTCCTCTGATATCAAATAAGTCTGTTATTTGAACAAGCAGAACATGAGAGTTAATGGGGTTAAAGTAGGAAAACAGAGATCTCAATTAGAAATGAGAGAGTATTGTGTCCAAAAAAAGGCTGAAATCTTCTACCAGAGCGCATCCCCTTTGCTTTGGGAATGTCCCATCACAGCTCAACCGCGGCCATTTTGCTTCCTTGCCTTGTTTTTAATTAATTTGGAGGAAGTAAAAACGGTGAAACCTGATGC